>NC_059433.1:32960075-33107575 GCF_021028975.2 Sphaerodactylus townsendi
AGTCACCCAGAGGTTGCAGCCAGGCCTTGGGTTGCCAACCTCCAAGCGGGACCTGGAGACCCCCCCCAGAATTACAAGTGAACTCCAGATAACAGAGATCTGTCCCCCTGGTGAAAATGGCTGCTCTGATGGTGGACTCTATGGCATTAGACCCTGCTGAGGCCTCTTCCCTCACCAAATCCAGCCTTCCTCAGACTCCACCACAAAGTCTCCAGGATTTTCCCAATCTAGACCTAGCAACTATAGATAGGCCTGGTCCCAATATGTCTTCCCTCAAAGGCCAAAATAAGCCTGAAAAGCACCCTTTCTCTTCCCCTGCCTTTTACTGACAGAAAATGAAGTTTGGAATGTTGTGGCTGTCTAGCTACAGCCATCAAGGGAACCTGTTGCTTAAAGCTGCAGGCATCCTTTAATCATTTTCAGATTTTTTTTAAAAAAATTAAATTGCCAATGTATTTTTCTTTTTTAAAAAAACCTTTTTCCTGCAAACCTGGGTGTATTTTCATGTTTGTAGAAAGATCTGTCTTGCCCATTTACAGCTCCATTCACTGGGTTCAAGTATTCAAAGATTTGGCCAACGTTGCTATTAGAATATAAGTCTTTCTTCCTGAAGGACAGCCAATGGAATGGGACTTGTAATTGTGAGGAAACAAAGCCTAGTAAGAGTTTGAAAAATAACTAGCAAAAATAAAAAGCACTGAGCTTGGTACAGAACTGCACACTATATAAAGTCTATAGAATTACTTCTTAAAAGCAGCACAATTTTCAGCGCTGAACATACTGTGTGTTAAGGGATAATCATGCTTTCCAATAAACACACAGATTTCTTTATAAACCAGTCACCATCCTGACATTTGCCTATGGCCAAGTTAACAGGGCATCAAAGAAGAAGCTGAGCCTCTCTGAATGCTACTACTGATGTTATTTTGCTGGGAAAGTATGTCATACAAGCAGTGCAAGTGGCATGCTATTCTCCCTAAGACTAAATGGCCTGTCAACAATTCCTCCAATTCCTAAGTTAAAGACTAGAGGTATATACCATTTGGGGGGTAAGTTTTGGCTTTGGGTTGAATAGACCAGAATTTTTTCAAGAAATCTTGGCCTTTTTTGGATATTGACATTTTTCCAGGACCATTAACCCCAAACCTGAGAAATTCCAGCAGCCTCCAAAGTCCATGAGAGTCTTGTAGGTGGAAGGTGTCAGAAAGCTAATGCTGGGCTTGGCTGGGCCCAACATCCAGCTTTGCATCACCACTGCCTCCGAAGTCCACGTGGGTCTTGGAGGGCATAGGAAATGTAGAACTGGGTTCAACTTGTCCAAGCCCAGAGGTCAGCTCTGCACTGCCTCCAAGACTCACGTGGACTTTGGAGACAGTGCTGGTGCAGTCCTAAATGCTGGTCCTTATCCAGTCAAGCCCACTGTTCAGCTCTGTGCTGTTTTCCATCTCCAAGGCCCAGCCAACAAGTAAGTGAGGGGGAAAGGGAGGGAGTGAGGGAAGAAAGAAAGGGGATCTCCCCAATTCTTGGTGGGGTCGAAGTGACCCCAAATAATGTCCCTCAAAATTGGCAGTATTTGGGATCGACTTTTTAGCTCTGTTAAATTGCAACTATTTTTTCCCGGTGAAAAAGACCTCAAAAACTACCAATAAAGTAGTTTTTGAGGGTGTGATGGTTTGGCTTTGCTGAAAACCCACCTCTACTAGAGACTCTGATGGAATACGTTTTGGTAACTGCAGTTAAAAATTAACTTAGGTTGATATACAAAATACCAATCACAGTGGAGGGATATTAAATGTGTACAGAAAGTAAAATATGAATACAACAGCAAAACAGAAGTTTTGCATCCAATGCTAGAGTTGTAATGAGGATATTTTTAAAGAAATCCTGTAATGTACACTACAGTAGTATATTCATGTTTTACAAATTGATGTTGATGTTTTACACATCTAATACACAGGGAAAATTAGAGCTCCTTGAGGTTTCTATTCTACACCGTACACAAGTCTACAGTGAAGGATAATCCTCCCATCAAGTTTTAAACTAGGCCCACTGACTTCACTTAAATTATCTGGGAATAATATTTTCAGGACTATTCCTTGTATCTTTGCTCTCAAATATACTTCAATGGTAGGAAGCTCAGCCCAGCAAGTCTCTCTGACTATGGGCTTCATATAGCCTTGACCTGTGTAATGTCCTGGCAGGATCTGTGTAATCTTTGTAAATAAAGAGACAGGTCATTCAATCTGTCATCATGTGCTATAAAGCTGAAGATTACTGAGCTTAACACCATGCATTCTTCTGCACCACCTATTTCATACAAAGCTCCCCCTCCCTACAATATTTGTGGGGCATTTTTTCACTTCTGATAAATAATTATGTAAAATCAGCATTTAACCTAATAAAAGCTAAACTAAGAAATAACAGGCCATACTGCATTTGCTGACTTATCAAAGTATCTGAAAGATTGTTCAGTTTTAAAAGACTATCTGTATGACACTTTTGTTTTAATTACTTTGTTGCCCACTTTGGAGCGCATTATAAATTGGTCTTTATTTTACAAAGTATGAACATACACAAAATAAAAGGGAACTATGAACTCCCCAGGGAAGCTGTCCAAAAAGAGAAAAGTGGTCTCTACAGAGTCACCCGCCCTAACTCAGAATGCTGGTGTTGCTGAATCCACACAATGAATCCTTCTGTGCTTGATGTCAGATGCTATAATCCCTTACCGAGCATTGTTTAATTAGTTTATTATGCATAATAAATGTAAAATATTTTAGTTTAGTTTACATAATTGTATTAAAAATGCATGCCATTTATCCTGACGCTTGTAGGATATCCTTCACAAGTGACATATTTTTAGAAAGGTGCATTTATAAAATTAATGCAATTTGCAGGCCAGGCAGTTTGAGCTTTTTATCTATTAGCCTGGAAAAAAAATCCTTGCTTTGCTACCTTCAGTCTGCTATTTTACAAAAAGCATGGAACAATACAACACAAAAATCAATGGCATATGGTAACCTGTGAAGTGATGCTGCTGCAAAATATGCAGCTCTTTAAAAAAGGTAAAATTTATGACTTAAAATTATTCGGTATTATGCCTATTGTGAGGTCAGCATTTTACTGATCAAAATACATGCTACTAAGATGATTCTAGTTTAAATCAAAATAATTTCAATCCTACAGCCACCAGATATCATACAGATCGGGGGTTTTTAAATAGAACTATAAAATAAATGAACACTGGTCCCTTCAAATAAGAGTTCAATGAACAACAGATCATAAGGTAGTTCCAGAGGCAGAAGCCTTTATGACAGGACAAAAGCAGTTACTTAAACTAAGACCCTTCCGCACACGCAAAATAATGCGTTTTCAAACCACTTTCACAACTGTTTGCAAGTGGATTTTGCTATTCCGCACAGCTTTAAAGAGCACTGAAAGCAGTTTTTTTTTTGGCTTGTTCTTGGGTAGATTTGAAACAGAATATATAGTAAGCAGCAAGATTAGTCAATGTATATTATTATGTATTTGCCTGGCACTGAGATCACAGGGGGAGGAACTCGTGGTGGTACACTGAAGTGCAGGAAGTTGGAGCGTATGGAAGGGCTTTCTCTGTGATCATCCCCAGACTTTGGAACAGTCTTCCCTCGGAGATTCACTGGCTGCCTACCCTTTATGGGTTTAAGCACACAGCAAAGACTTTCCTCTCCACCCAGGCATTTAACAAGGCTCCCTGGACGCCCCTCTACATTTGCTGGTTTGGAGAAGTGGATGTTGGGTTTAATTTTATGATATTTTTATTGTCATGTTTTATTTTTGTATTTATTGGTATGTTTTATTATTCTGATTTTAGTGCGAGCCTCCTAGAGATCTTTGCATAAAGTGAGGGAATTATTATTTTTGTTGTTCTCTAATAAATAAATAAACGAATTAATTAAAATACGCAGATACATTACAATGTCCTAGGTCTTTGGGTGAGGCTCAAATTGTAATGAAAGGCCAACAACCAGCTAAAGAACTGGCAGCTTTGATATTAAACAAAATTAAATAATAATGATGTACTAGTATTAATATTTCCAGACATGCAAAAAGAAGCATCTAACGACCAGACGGTGTTTTATACATACAATGCCCAGTAAGGACATTCCCAGTGTCTCATTTCAAAGGTAACAAAATCCACAGGGATCCAGGCCCTTCCCTAATTGAAAATATGGTATCTCTTGCTGACTATGAATCATTCACAATATTTTTCATGAAAAGAGAGAAAAAATAAGCTCTCATCAGTGTTCCTAAAACAACAGGCAGGTGCTTCAATTTAACCTACTTAATGGACAGTGAGGCTGCTGAATTCTTAGGGGGACATTCTTCTCTAGTGTCATGGCTGCAGCTCAACCAAGAATTTTTTTCAAAAATGCAGCTGATCTGAAAAGGCAATGCAGCTCAGCCTCGTTTCCACAGAGAATTCTAACAGACACATGAGCACCTGTGAAATAAATAGCATTAGCACTTCACTTCAATGTTTCACATCAAAAGCCTTCAGAACAGGTTTGTTTTTCTTCCTGTATCTGGCAAACAACAGCTCCTGTGCCCAAACTTGCTTAATTCTGTATTGGTGAGAAAGTAACGTTAATATATTTTAGTAATACAATTGTATAAACTCCACCAGATCACCCATATTTTGGCTCCAATTACCTGTAATCACACCAAGGGCATCTGTAGGGTTTTTCTCCAGTATGGACACGTTTGTGCCGTGTCAGATGGGACTGCGTTGTAGAAGCAAAGTTGCATTCATCACATTTGAATGGCTTCTCTCCTGAAAGACAGTGAAAGGGATTCATTTTTACAGGTAGAATAGAGAAAGTAAGATTTGTTAGTGGCTGAAGGGTAAATTCTAACAGAAATGCATGAAATTTTGTGCACAAAATATTTGTGGACTGATCCCCTGCATCACATATTACCAACCTTAGTGACTAATTCTTCACTAATGCAACTCTTGTTCCAATTTACTTGAGTACACAATTTTTAAAAAAGAAAATGCTTCTATAGGGTAGCTGCTCCATGTGTAGAGAATTGTCCTTGGGGATTCATTCACCACATACCTCTATGAGGTTTTTCTGACTGCCAGTATACACTATGGAGGTAAATGGGATTTTTGTAGTGATGAGATAAACTATATGAGTGTAAACTGAAGTTCAGGAATCTTGTGGGGAAGCTACTTTGAGGAGAAAGTGTAAAGTACCTCCGTGTGAAATACCTATCAGGAGAACAGAAACCAATAGGGGATTCATACTCCAGCAAAAACTGGTCTTTAATAAATTTCAACGTATACACAATGGGAATGCTTCCTTTCACCTTAGGGCCAACACGTCTTTGGCAGGTGTGACTGTGTAAACGTCCAATCTGAGCACATGTTCAGTGATTCATAAAAATAAGATGTATGTGAATATCTATCAAAATATAACTGAAAAAATATCTTGAAATGAATGTAATAGTCATATGCCAAGCAGAGGATGGAGAAATGGAACTGAGAACTGTATTAACTAAAAATGATGCAATTCTTCCTCTCGATCAAGAATAGCTCTGCTAACAATGTACAACTGATTCCTTCAAAGGCTACATTAAATAAATATATTTCCCATTTTAGCAAAGCAGAACTGCCAAGTTTATGAATATATTAAATAACCCAATTTGCACATTTACAAATAATTTGCACATAGCCCTAATATGATAATCTGTGTTGAAGACACCGGGTGGAAGTAATAGCGGCAGCAACACATTAAACTTTCAAATTTTGTTTCATTACTCCTCTAAACTATGAGTATGTGGGAACAGATGCATTTTGGGATAAAGCAGAGGTGACCACAAGGGAAATGACCTCTTAAGAAGATATTGCAGAGAAGCAAGCAATAGTTGCATTGATCAATATCTCATCCATCCTTCCAAGGTTTTCTGCCATATCTTATTTTATTTTCTCCTTTCAGGCAGGTTTATTACAATTCATTAGCAAGTTCATCAACTCCCGTAGTTTTATTTCAAGTGTCATGCCTTCAGGAATTTTTCTAAAGCTCTAACAATGAGAACATCTTGAGAGCATTCATTTAAAAAATCCAAAACAAAGCAGAGAGCTTCTTTTTGACCACATAGAAAGCAACAATCCTCTAATATTAGATGTAGTTACACACTTTTGTAATTTATAATTAGAATCTTACAGTTATTATTTCATATCTCCCATTATTAGTTTCTGGTTATATTGTTGCAATATAAACATAAAAATAATAGGCTGCAAAATGGCCTTACAATTAAAAGTAATCAGGTTGAATTTCTTCAAGATCTTTTGTTCTTTAAGGACTTCTTGGCAAATAGTAAAGTTTAGAGTTTGTTTCTCTTTGGCATAGTTTGGATATCATGGCCATTGTAACTTTTTTCAAGAAATTCTATAAGTTAATTACACCAGTTAATAAACTAATTATGGGTTGAGCCCAATCAGCTTTTTCATTTAATGTCACCTAATCCACTCCATTTTACAGCACCCACACCACTTGGCTTTAGTCCATGCAGATCCCACAGCTTTTGGGTAGTGTGTGAAATATTTCTCTTTCCTATTTCCAATGCCCATCAGTTTGGTTCTAGTACATAGATAAGGATAAAAAGTTCTATCAGTTTATCCAATTTTCTACACCTTGTGTCATTTTATAAACCTCCAATCTGTCTGTTCAGATGTTTGCTTTCTTGTTTGTTTTTTGGAGACTTAAAACACCCAACTTTTCTCTCATAGGGAAAGGTGCTCAAGCTATTATTTCATTTTGGTTGCCCTTTTCAGTATTGCTTTGGATCTATGAAATTCTTCTTAAGGAGTGACCAGAACTGTGCTTTATAACAAGGGGATTATGTATAACTTTCTGTGTGTGTGTGCGCGCGCGCACACACACACACACACATTCACTTTAGGAATAAGGATTGCATAATATATTTGAAAAAAAATGACCAATAATTTTTTTTCACAGAGTCTTAAATGACAGAAACAGCTTTATTTATGCTTTTTTTTTGCAGTTGAGAATATGGTAAATATAGCAACCTGTGGATGCTTGTATGTGGGGGATATTATTAGATTTACCTGAATGTAAAATGACCTCCCTGAAAATATTATACACAAAAGCTTCTTCATTATTATACACATTATTATTACACATACTTGCATGTGAATACAGGACAAACCTTTCTTTTTCTTTTACTTGAGAAAGTACACCTGAAAAAGCCTAGTTTTCATTTTGTGTGCATATAGTATTTCATGCGCGCACACACATATTCATCATCTACTGATTTGTTTACAATGAAAAACTGAAAACAAGGAGTTCAAGCCCAAAATCCAGAATGATCTAAAAGAGCAGTGGTACATATACGGAGCCCCCAGATGACAAGATTTTTCCATTCATGTTAGTAGGGTAGCTCTGATCATTCAAACAATTGCATGGGGACAGCTGTTCTTCACTGAAGTGAAAGAGGAAGCCTTTGAATGTGCAGAAGGTACATACGCACATAACAACAGAGTTGGAGAACTAAAGTCCTCATATTATTTTGTCAAGAAGGAACGTTCTAGTTTATAATCTTCACTGAAGTATGGCTGCTGATCTACAAAAGTTACTTCCTGTAACTGTTTATCACTGCAAATGTGGTATAATTAAATTCTGAACCTTTCTACAAGAATCGGCATTGCTGGAAGTAAAAAAAAGTAATACAAATCCAAGTAATACAGATCCTCTTCAAAAATCACATTCTCTCTTAATAAGCATTTAATGAAAAGGCACAAAGCATACTGGGTTAGTTATACTTTATACAGAGTATTTTTCTTTTTGTCACTGGGGTGGGGGAAGGTGAAAGGAAAGAGGCTACATTATACATTAAATTCAGTGCCGAGTAATGTAACTGCACATTAAAAGTCAAAGAGCAGTTCACATGAGAAATAGAAACGCAAAGTGAGCCACTCATCTGGATAAAAACACATATATTATTAAATTTTCTCCCTTTATTACGTTGACCTATAAATGCTTAGATGTGCAGGGCTGAAATGAGCAAATGGAACTGTTCATACAAACAGGATCTGTGTTGGCTGTATGAGCCGCCGTCTTCAAAAATTCATGAGACTATCAGAACAGAGACACATACTGCTTAGGTATTTCTATAGGTTCATGGTAGCTGCCTCAGGACTGCCACACAGATGAAGCTTGTCTTATCAGATACGTCAGGTGCTGCATACTTTCCTGAAGGTCATATCTGCTTTTGTAAGGTTTGTCCTCCTCTATTAGTTACATTGGTCCATCACCCTTCCCTCACTTTTTAAAAACACAACGGCAGAAATTCCAGACACTTGGTATGAGGCCTACACTCTAACCCCAGTTGAAAGGGAAATGAACTACTGAAAGCAAAATGTAAACTTGCCAAAGTTGATTTAGGTATTTGTAATACTGTAGGGAAAATAAAAAAGCACAGAAAACCAATGTTTGAACATCACAAAGAAATTCTAAACCTTAGATAACGTCAAGCATGACTAGTGCTAATGCAGGCATGACCTATAACTATAGATAAGATTGGTGGTGATATGATTGGGGGGGATTTTTGTGCTAGAAGACAGAGGCTGGGGGTGAAGGAACACAGTTCTGCCACTTAGTAGAGGACCTTGAACCTGTATCAGTACTATTTCAGCAGCACTGATTGTCATTAACGTTAGCTGTAGCTAACAATAGTGTCTATGTATCTCCTACCTTTGTTAAAAGTGAAGGATATAAATGGATGGCTATCAACAACAGTGTAGAATTATATCTCTCTAGGAATCACCAGAAACTCTTTTTTAAACTTTTTATCCTGTTGCTGATTTGAATGGCTGTGAAAAATGGGAGCTGGGGACTGAGTATCCCCTACTTCAGTACAGGGGTGATGAGAGAATGAATTTGTACAGGTGAATGGAATGATGCAAGCCCCAAGGACCAATAGCAATAGCTAACAGAACCCAAATATTACAATATTAGTGGCTGTGGAAGAAAAGTTGTATCACAGAGCCACACAGACCATTCATTTGATCCTCAGATCCCCTCCTTAAAATGGCATTTCTCTGTTTATAAAGCTTTCAATGGACTGTGGATTGTTTTCACCTCAAGCAGAAATCAAATTTTACTCGTTAGAATATTTCAATGAATGATGGTTTATGGAAAAATAAAAATTCACTAATGAGAATTATTTGGTTTACCATATGACAGTTCACTAACTAATAACTTGGCAAAATGTTTCCATGAATCTTCTTTCGATTATTTGTACAAGTTCGTAATAAGTAACTATGAAGCAAACATGAACACATAATGCCAACTTCAAAATATATGGTGAGTTCTGAATTTGCTGAGATTAAGAGGGAAAGAAGTCTTGGGGTCATAGCGGATGGTTCAATGAAAGTGTCAAACCAGTGTGCCACAGCTGTGAAAAGGCAAATTGTATGCTGGGAATTATGAAGACTGAAAATAAAATGGCTGATATTATAATGCCTCCTGTATAGATCTATGGCGTTGCCTTATTTTTAATACTGTGTACAGTTCAGGTCACCATATCACGTCATCTCAAAAAAGATATTGCAGGGCTGGAAAAAGTATAGAAAAGAGCAACCAAGATTATTATGGTGCTGCACCACCTTTACAATGGTGAAAGGCTGCAGAGTCTGGGACTTTTCAGTCTCAAAAAAGGATGTCTAAGGGGAAACATAATAGAAATTTGTACAATTATCCACAGGGCAGAGATAGTGGACAGAGAAAACATTTTTTCCCATCTCTCAGAATACTAGAAGCCAATGAAGCTGACAGGCAGTAGATTCAGGAAGGATTAAAGGAAATGCTTCTTTATATGACAAGTGATTAAAGTATGGAATTCGCTGCCAAAGGATTGAGAGATGGCCATAGGCATGCACAGATTTAAAGATGGATTAGACAGATTCACATACAGGTCTATCAGTGGCTACTACACATGATCACTAAAGTGACTACAGTTGTACCCAACCTGACCTCTACCTCCCACTCCGTGGCTTCCATGCCACACCCAGATGAACTGGACACTACTGCCACAAAGACTGATACTGTACAAGCCCTGCCTTCTCCCCACTCACCTGGCAAAAATCCCAGCTAGGTAGGAAGATAAAGCATGGATGCGATGCAGTGTACCAAACTCCCTGACAAGAAGCAAGCCCCAATGTCCCTTTCAGAAGCTGAAGGGCCAAGGAATGAGGTCATCACCCAGCAATGCAGCAAGCTCAGGGCAGCAGGAAGAAGAGAAGTCTCAATGGACATCAATTGTCAGTGTGGCAGCCGTCGCTTTCACCAACAATGGCTTGGCAGGCCAGCCAAGGACCTCAGCCAAGCAGAGCACCAAAGAAGCTAGAAGGCAATGGCTCGCAGAAGATCCTGCAGGGAGGGGGCCAGGAAGACAAGAGGGCCAGTCAAGTTGGAGAAGGCAATTTTAAAAGTGATACTCCAACCCCTAGCCCAGATGGTAGCACAGGTAGTGGGGACAATATCAATATGCTTTCCATAAACTGTAGCTAATGCCTTTCTTTGGAAATAATGAAAAACATAACTGTTCAAAAGTGATAATGGAAATAAAAAATCATCATCCAAAAAGGATCAAACAAGGCAGCTGCTGGTGATGCAAATAAGAAAGATTTGATATATACAGATGGATGTCCTTGCAGAGGTTAATGGCATCCTGCTTTGTTCCTTCAAGCAAATCTCCAGCAACAGCTGGAATAGATTTGTCCATAGGAACTAGCACTCCAACAATTTAGATTAATAGATGAAAAACCTTTAGCTCAACTGCGAATTCATAAAAATGAAAAGCAGTCACCAAGTGGCATTCCCTGTCCTCTCACACAAAAATGGATGTCCCCTCTAAAATGACATCTGCTATGATATATAAAACAAACAAACAAACCAGGTAATAGTGATTTTTTTTTCAGTTTTGCTCATGCGCAAATTTAATAAATCAACTAACATTCATCCACAACTGGTTATTCATGACAAGATTTTCTGACTTCACATATGTGAGATACACCTCAATGCGAAACCATTTGGTGCTATGCCCAAAGATAAATTTTGGGGTGTAAGGATAAAGCGTGTGCCCAAATTAATTCAGAAGAGAGTGAATCTTAACTATCATTTTAATTCACAGACGTTTGGGTCATACAGACCTATAGAATCTCTTACGGAAATTTATGGACATTTCTTAGACAACTCCACCTCCTCTGCACACTTTCATTAGAAGCTGGAATTTGTGCCTGACTAACTTTCTAACAATATACACATTTTCTTCTTCTGTCACTGAAGTAATAAAAAATGGTAATGTTCGAGTAGGTTTCCTCCAGAAAATCTGCTACCAAACAAAATTGTGCAGATCAACTGAACTCAAGATCAAAAGCAAACATTTCATATCTTTCTACTTTCAAAGTAACTCTTCTCACAGTGCATGGAAGGAAAGGTTTTTTTAAAAAAAAAACCATGAAAAGCAAAACAATCAGAGAGTCCTCAACATCCAAGTCAATACTCCCCCATTGTCAAACATCTGTCAGAGAGGAAAAGCTCTCCTAGTGGATATCAATCTACCTAATGCCTCCAGGCTGAAGGGAGTGGGGAGGCTTATTTAGCTGCCCAACATTCCTAAACTACATGTGAGGATTGGCTCTCTTGCCCTTGAATCAAGGGTCTGTGACAGGTGATAAAAGTAAATCTTGGATCAGTAGACATTTTGTGTCAACCCCACAGACAGCTTGTATTGCAGCAGGGAATTATTTAAGCCATTTAGACTACTTTTGATACCTATCCTCCTTCAAACCTGAGTACAATTGGCTTGGGCACTCTGTGCACATGGAAAGCCATGTCAAAAAGAGGGATATGGAGGAGGGAAGTGAAAAGCACAAACAAACAAAAATCACATTGTTTGGCACTGCAGTAAAGCAGCATACTGAACAATAGTATTGTGGGATCACCAAAGTATACTCAACACTGCGGAAGGTGTATTTGAAGAAAGTAAGAAGACACAAGTAATTTTTCTGTGAAAGAATAATTTCTGCTTGCTTGTGCCACAGAGGTGGATAAATGCTAAAAAGACAGAACTTTGAGATACTGTTCTGTATAATATAAAGTTAATGTCAAAGTAATAATGGGACTCGGGTCCTGACATAAAACATAGGCTTTGACCTGCTTGATTCAGAATCCATCATAAAATGCCCTGAGTTCAGAGCAGAGCAAACACTGCAAGGGTGGCTCAGATGGACACATCTGCAAACTGCAAAGGCAATTTTCATCAGAAATTGCTGTTGAAACTCAACTGAGTGAATTGTGATTTATATTTTATACACATGGAAGTCACATATTTTAATACATTCATAGTTCTCAGAGTGAAGATTAATAAGGTTTGATTTTTAGAAGAAACTGTAGTAGATGGGCAGCCCAATCCAGAGCCCCAGTGGCCGGGCACGGTGCTACTACATCATCACCCTGCTACCTCCAGAGGGCTTTTTGGCAGTGCAGGGAGAGAGAGAAATGCAAAAAAAAAAAAACAAACCCCAACCCACTGCCAGAAAATCAAAAGGGTTGTATAAGTCCAGGAGCTGGGCTGCAGTGTAATTCGCCATAAACTCGGGTTGGAAGGCGACTAATGTTGGCTCCATCCCAGGGAATGCTGGCGTTCAATTGGGACACCCGCGCAGCTCTGTGGCAGCCTGGACTTTTAGCTTTCACAGCTATATAGTGGAGGGGTGACTGGCCTCTGGCATCTTTCCCCTATCTGTCAGCATGGGTGCCGTTTACACCAGCAGAGGAGGCAAATATGTCAGCACAGCTTGCACTGACTCCTCAAGAGGATTTGTCCCCCTTTGAACTGGATTGTTAAACCTGCTTCATTAGATGAACTAATGGGCATGCATACCTCTAAAGGCTGTGGAATCCCAAATCCTTGTTAAGTCCAGGGTGAGGGGTGGTATTTTTTGAAAAGTTTATTATTTTTTATAAATATAAACAGAATAGAAAAGCGGGGAGAGAATCAGAACAGTTAGTATAGTTACATCAGAAGACTAAGAAAAAAATGTTGATATATTAAAAACAATAATCTCATAAAGAGTAGACAATAAAATTGTTGGCAATATAGAATGATATAATGGTCATGAAATAATACTTGTCATAATAATTTAACAAAAATCATAAAATACCTTATACAATAACTGATGAACCATATGATATCAAAGCCATAATAAGAATTCTAACTAAAATAAATACAAAATTGATAAGTGATTATTATTATCAGTTTATAAGACTTTCTCACACATTCAACCTTGAATCCACGTATTTATTGACATCTATTCTTCATATATTTAAATGTTTTATGTCTTCTCTTTAAACCCTTTTCCAGTATATTAGTAGTTTATGTATATTATTTCAACCATCTCTTCCTCAAATCGCAATTTTTAAAGAATAATATAAATAACGTTTTCCATTTATCTTGAAATTCTTTAATTGGTCTCTTATTCACAAAGTTCGTCAATTTTGCCATTACGGCATATTTAGCTAGTTTGCTTTCCCAGTCCTCTCAACTTGGATATTTTTCTGTCTTCCATTTTCTTATAAGTATAACTGTAGCTGCTGTTATATATATTGAAAGTTCTTCTGAGATTTCTAGAATTTTTTTTACAAAATGCCCAATAACATGCTCTCAGCATCCATAGCAAATTTGATTTTTAAGATTTTCTGAATTTCTGCATGCATATCTTTCCTTTTTGTTGTTTTTCTATGTATCTACCACATACGATAAAAGGTATGATCCACTTTATATTTCCAACATTTCCATTTGCAATATTTGTCTATCTACTAAGTATCTTTTGGAGTAATACACTAGAGAGATGATATTCATGCTGATGGGAATTTCATGCTGAAATTTTGCTTTGAAGTTCTTTTTGGAGAATGGTGTGGTCTGGGAGTATTTCCCGCTAGTTTTTGAACAACACCATTTTTAATGTCAGAGTTGTCTGAATCTATTCCTTTGTGGACAGAGTGATCTGTTTGTCTTTTCAAAACAGCAAAAGGATATCTGTTAATAGACAGTGAGGATAAGCGAATGGATGAAGTCAAGATGGGATACCTGATTCCATCAGGTCCTACAAAATTACTGCCCAAGTAGATTTGGGACAGAGTTGGTATCAGGTTTGTTGAAGGGTTTTATTACTGGCCTTGCATCTTTGCTAAGTGCTCACTGTTGTTGACAAGAAGCTACTTCTCTTGCGAGATTGTATCTATGCAACGGAAGGCCCATCACCCAAGAACTGTGTCATGCAAATCGCATGGTCCAGGATGGGCTGCATGTCACTGAATATCCACTGAACAAGTGTGAGCTGGGAGATGTTAAAAACCATCATATTTTGTTGGCTCCAAAAGACAGTTAAATAGTCACCCAAATGGAAGGAGATGTTCACAGTGTGCACATACAGTAAAAGAGACATATGTGTGCTCATTATATATGACAGGTACTTGGGTAGCATGTGCAATTTTCTGTTTGGAGATGATAAGAATGTAGGAAATTAATTTGCATGAGGCATCTGTTAGCTGAAGGAGGAGTAAAAGACAACTGAGTGCTCCTTCCTCTATTTTAAACATCCTCAGATATGGTCTAGAATATGACAATAGCAGGAACATGAATTTTAAAAAAAGATGTAGCTCTCATAGTTGTTGGAAATGACTAAAATATGGGAAATGGGATGCATGATTTCAGACACAGAAAGAAAATGGAAAGCATACTACATTTATTATGCTTTCAAATCTCACAATTTCTACATAATAGGTTCTAAAGGGGTTACTCATGATTTGAACAATTGAAGTTAATAACAGAAGGGCTTTTTGTCACTCTAGATAACTAAAAAACTTCATCATATTTCATAGCCTGCCAAGAAATTGACCTTTCTCTGCTAGTATATACATTTTAAACACTACATTGCTGAAGCCCAAGACTAAGCAGTTATTTCTGTCAGCCAATGATCACCTTGAAAACATCCTAAGAACAATCACTTCTAGTTTCACAATGGAAATTTCACAAATAGTATTACAACCAAAGTTCATGTAATCTGTATTCAAAATATGCTGATTATGCATTAACAAGCTATGCAAATTAGCCATGGAGCTCAGTTCATACATTACTATGGCCTATACTGGAGAAAACTTCATGAAGGAGAAAAACACTCTACAAATAAAAGTTGCTATGCGCTACAGAGCCTTTGAAACATATTAGTTATGTCTGGTTCACACATACATATACATAATTTGATTTCTTATATACAATGACTCATTGGTCAAGGAACATCCCTGCCCCCCAGGCATATGGGTGATACCTGGTCAGCTTCAGCAAAGGCAAGCCAGTAACCTCACCAAGGAGGCACAGATGACTGCTGTTTGTGCACCTGGGATATCTAGGCCAGCAGCCGCCTCAGTGGCTGCATGCTTACCTACTCCTTGGAAGATCTAGATCCCTTCAAATCCAGACAAAAGCAAACCCTTTCATTGCAGTCAGTTGTCAAATTCAGCTTCCAGTAAACCAGTGGAGAGGAAAGAAAGTGATGTGCAGGTATGCATGAACCAACCCGGAATTCGCAGATCTTGGAGACAAGTTGCTCCCAGAATACTACTGCCTTCAAACATGATGACATTTTTCCTACACAATGTTTGATTTTTCTGGAATAATAATTTCAAGTGATCCAAAGAACTGATCATGTTTTTACCCCAATAGGAAACGGAAAGCCAAATATAGAAGTGCACCAGAAGGCACATAAGTTTTCCATGCATGCCTTACGGGTGTAGGATCTGAAAAAAGATGAGTCTGTAAACATTAAAGGGACTTGCACCTATGCATCAATGCAGGTCCACAGTTGGTGCTGCACTTTTTTATTTTGCACTCCAGTACTAATTTTGGAATACAAAATGTCAACATGGAACAGCTCTTAATGTGTTTTCATTTCACATCTCAAAATGCCTCTTTTATGCCATGTGCTTATTGTTTTCCTTCCTCTCAAGCCTGTTTCATGTTCACAGGAAATAACACATTCACATTGTTGATGATTTTTAACACTACTGGTCAAGATATAAAATGCTTTGTAATTTTTACATCAACAACCCAGCGAGAGGTGACAACTTACACAGTGATCTAAATGGTTGGACGAAGTATGGCCTTTGAATCTGTCTTTCCAACATCCAAATCCCAACCAACACTCAATCTTCTACTTCATATTGGTCCCCACATAGGACTACACTGATTTGATATGTAACAGTTATCCATCTGCACCACAGCTGAGCTTTCTGAGCCAGCATGATGTAGTGGTTAAGAGTGGTAGACTCTAATTGGGGGAGGGGGTCTGAGTTTGATTCCCCACTCCTCACATGAAAGGCAGACTCTAACCTGGTGAGCCAAGATTGTGTTCCTTCTCCTACACATGAAGCCTGCTGGATGACCTTGGGCTACTCACAGTGGCGCAGCGCCAACGGGGCAGGGAGTGCGTGATGCCCTGGGCGGCACCATGGTGGGGGCGTTCTGGGGGGGCCACAGCAGGGGCGCAGGGCGCGCATGTGCCCCGGGTGCAGTTCCCCCTCGCTCCGCCCCTGGCTACTCATACTTCTATCAGAACTCTCTCAGCCCTGCCTAACTCACAATGGTCACTGCAGTGGGGAGAGGAAGAGGAAGAGTTCGTAAGCCACTTTGAGACTCCTTACATTTGAAAAAGCAGGGTATAAATCCAAACTCTTCTCTTCTTCTTTTCCATTCGGAACGAAACTCAACAAGCTCCAGATTAAAGAAAGAGCCTGTTTTCTATTTATCCTTACAACACAGCGACATGACAATAGCTGGCATATGGAAACAGCACTTTTCCCTGCCATGCTAGGATCAGCTTTCGTCAGGGAGCCACTTTATATATTTGTGCTGTAGCTACATGGTAAACATACTGCTGAGTGCACATTGTAGTGGGCCTTGGCATAGCTTATAACTGGATATGGGGAGGCTGGGTGTTCACGCACAAAAATCTAAGGCAGAAGTAAGGAAGGGATAGCAGTACACTTACCAGTTTTCAGATATTCTGCAATCCGCTGGGCAACACTTCCATGCTGTTATTATAACAGAGGCTGACACATACAAATACCTCCCTTTACTTTCTACATAAATTGTAACTGTAGTTTGAGAGGCTTTAGTCTTGAAAGATGACAACAGGTTTTGACCATATGTGAGTTTATAAGAGAGGCTGCACAATTCTAAGTTCCCTGTGAGAATGCTTGACTCTTCTCCAAATATGCTCAGTTGACTAATCTCTCATCATAGCTGCAAATAGTTCCCAAGAAAGGATATGAACGGATACTAATTACCAAAGGAAAAAAACTCAATGACAACTAGCATCCTGAATCTGGAATGGGTACACGATGAAAGACGAACAGAACCACATCCAGGATCCATTAGCAGACCCCTCTCTGTTTTTCTGCAAAACCTAAGAGACCAACTGAGCAATCCTGAACAGTTAAGCCCTTGGAAACTCATTTACTTCAACAGGCTTAGAAGGGTGCAACTCTCTGTGTTGAAACAATTAATGGAAAATGGATTTTACAAATGTTTAATGAGTTTACAATGTCTTCAGAAGCTGCCCCCCCCTCCCCCAATTTTAACATTATTAATATTAAAGGTATTATAAATTGCCAGCATGATGTTTAATCTATTTTAGCAATAAAAAAAAACGTTTGGGATATATCCTAAGTGCTATTTATATATGACAAATCATTTCACATTTGCAAAATGAAAGTGACTCTCTTGCAAACAATTGTCACAGTTTTTAAAAAAAAAAATGCCCTGACCAAACAATTTTCACCAAAGAATTTTTAAACTGACTCTTCCCACAGCATAACGTAATACATAGACTCTTTGGCCTTGAAAGCAAAACTCACGTCCTTATTAATTTTTAGACACCTGCTGTTCAATGATTTGCCTTTTTGGAGAAAACATCTCCACATTAACAAAGAACAGCATTTGACACAGATCCTAGGACTACTGATTCGTAAATGGAAAAAGCAAAAACAAACAGCAAATGGATACACTTTCTGGACTGTAACATGCTCTGTGATTCTGCTTTATTCCCCAGCCTGGATGACAGTCCCTTGCTTCAGAGAAAATACCAAAGGGTAAAAGACAGCTTAACTAACCTGTGTGTTGCCTCCGATGCTTGGTGAGGGCATGACGTGTCCCGCCAGCAAAGCCACAAAGGTCACATAGGAATGACTTCTCGCCTGTTGCAACAATAAACAGATGAGGGACTGCGGAGGTCACAGATCATTAAAACATATCTATCAAGTCTTTCAGGGTTACTAATTCCTCCAATCAAATGTTTCCATGTAAATATGTCAAATGGGAATGAAATTACCACTGCGGTTTATTGACTGTGATAAAATCTGAAAAGCACCACTGAACATAATTACATACTTGTCAGACCCATAAAAATTAGCTTTATTATCAATGGAATGGTTTTGTACAACTTCATTTCTGTTAGATGTCTTCCAGATGGGGCTGCTTTATGCACTTGAACAGTTTTTATGCATATCCTGATTTTTTACAATTCCCATACATCTGGCCTTTCTGTGCTGAGCAAAGACTGCCTGGAAAAGTTAATATACAGTTTATATATATGGTTCTGCTTAAATAAAAATATATTGGATTTACCAACAAAATAAAGACGCGGAATGAATTTTCACTGATTGGATCACAGTCCTCCTCAAGAACCTCCCAGTAAATTGTAGGAATTAAATTATTTTCCACAAATAGAAAACAGGCAGCAATAAAAACCTACATTATTCAGTACCAACAACAGCTCCACAGTGTTTATGTTTCTAAAACTTTCATAACAGCAAAAAAACAAGTCTGGGGATTACTAGAGAAATTGAAGTAGCACTTGCATTGTTCATCTTTAACGATATGTCTTTATTCGAAGCCTCTGAAACCATTAAAAGATAAATTTGGCAGGCATGCTACTTGTTAAAAGTGTGTAAATGTACACTTATGCAGTATTTTTATTCCAGATAAAAATTTGCCTTTCGCAGCTTATAAAAGCAGTATATCATTCTACAGTAGAATTTTAGTCAGTAAAACCCAGGCATGTGAGGCAGATTCATCCCACAAGACCAACGAAGAAGGGTATTATAGAATAATAATACTAACCTTGGAGAAAGCCAGTAAAATTATAATACCGCTTTAAAATACAAATGAGTCATTTTGCTCATTTGGAGACAAATTGTACCCTCCTACCCAGATACCAATTAGAAGGAATTGAGGGAACTGAGAAAATATTTCAGATAAACGACAACATTTCCTTTACACCTTCTCCTCACAAGGAAGATAGTTTACAGACAACAGAGTGCAGCCTGTTTGTTAATTCCCATTGGTAGTACAATGCAGACATTTATCGCCTCTGGGCAGCCGCTTTAGTTTTCTGAAGCCTTGACAGCCATTTTGCCAGCTGCCTCAAAAACCATTTAAAGTTGAGAGATAGAACTTATACCTTTTCCTTGTAAATGAATAAATAAAACCTCCATTAGTATGTGGGTGGGAGAGAAGGCAGCATGGTACAGCCCAATCTGGTTACATCTCAGAAGCTAAGAAGGGTCAGTATTTGCATGGGAGACAACCAAGGAAGGCTCTAAAGAGTAAGGCAATGGCAAACCACCTCTGCCTCTCACTTACTTTGAAAGTCCCTTGATCAGGTTGCCATAAATTGGTTGAATCAAAAAATTGGAAAGGGCCTAAATACCGTGCAGAATAACCTAAAGCATCTCTGACAAATAATTGTCCAATCTCTGCTTACCTCTAAAGAGGAAGAACACACAACATCCCTGGGCAACTGACTTCACCACTGATTGTTTAAAAAGCTTTTTCCTAATCCCCCTCAGCTCATAATTCAAACCCATTAATATGAGTCCTATCCACTATTACCAGCTGAAATAGCACCCTGCTTGCCTCTAAATAACAGCCCTCCAGATACTTAGAGTAATCCTTTCCTCCTCAACCTCCTCCCAAAGGTCACAGCCTTGCTACATAAGGCTTTGTCTCCAAATCCTTAATCGTCATAGTCATCTTCCTCAGAACTTGCTCTAAAGTTTCTATGTCCTTCCTGTAAAAAGGCCTCCAGAATGGGACAAATGGGGTTCTGGCCAGTGCAGTATGTAGTGTACCATCAAATCTAGTGTCCTGGAATCTATGCATCTGTTGATATACCCTAAGGTTGAATTTGCTTTCTTTGCTACCACATCATACTGGTTATGCATACTCAATTTACAGTCTACCAAAACCCCATTCACACACACACGCTACTACCTAGAAAAATATCTCCCATCTGGTATGTGTGTATGACCTTTTTACCACCCCATTGCAAAACCTTACAATTACCTGTATTAGATTACATCCTGGGCTGGATGATATTCACCCAAGACTGTATGAAGAACTAGCTAGGAAGTTGGCACAGCCATTATCCATTAAGGCTTTTGGAGGACAAGTGTTTCTGATTTTTCAAAATAGGCATTCAGTCTTTCAGCCTTTGCCATCAGAATTTCTCCATTTTTACGCAATAGTGGACCTATCATTTTCTTCACCTGCTGTTTATTCTTCACAAAACTTTTTAAAAAGCTTCTTATTATTGTGATCTTCCCTGGCCAATGTTAGCTCATTCTGAGCTTTGGCCTTACTAACAATCTCCCTACAATATTTAGCAACTTGTAGGTACTGATCCTTGGTAATTTGTCTTTAACTTCCATTTCCTAACTTTTTTTCTTTAACCCACCGAAGAACTCTCTGTACAACTCCATTAGGTTCTTGGATCTCTTACTGTGTTTCTTGTTGGAATGGCAACAGCTTGAGCCCACAGCAACTCATATTTAAAAGAGCCCACCCTCCATTTGCCCCTTTCCCTTCCAACACTCTTTCCCACTGAATCCTTCCCATTATCTCTGGCCTGGGGGTGGTGGGGGGGGGGGGGTGGGGGGGGGGTGGTGGGGGGGGGGTGGTGGTGGGGGGGTGGTGGGGGGGGGGGGGTGGGGGGGGGTGGGGGGGGGGGGGGGTGGTGGGGGGGGGGGGGTGGTGGGGTGGGGGGGGGGGGGGGGGTGGTGGTGGGGGGGGGGTGGGGGGGGGGGGGGGGGGGGGGGGGGGGGGGGGGTGGGGGGGGTGGGGGGTGGGGGGGGGGGGGGGGGGGGGGGGGGGGGGGGGGGGGGGGGGGGGGGTGGGGGGGGGGGGGGGTGGGGGGGGGGGGGGGTGGGGGGGGGGGGGGGTGGGGGGGGGGGGGGGTGGGGGGGGGGGGGGGTGGGGGGGGGGGGGGGTGGGGGGGGGGGGGGGTGGGGGGGGGGGGGGGTGGGGGGGGGGGGGGGTGGGGGGGGGGGGGGGTGGGGGGGGGGGGGGGTGGGGGGGGGGGGGGGTGGGGGGGGGGGGGGGTGGGGGGGGGGGGGGGTGGGGGGGGGGGGGGGTGGGGGGGGGGGGGGGTGGGGGGGGGGGGGGGTGGGGGGGGGGGGGGGTGGGGGGGGGGGGGGGTGGGGGGGGGGGGGGGTGGGGGGGGGGGGGGGTGGGGGGGGGGGGGGGTGGGGGGGGGGGGGGGTGGGGGGGGGGGGGGGTGGGGGGGGGGGGGGGTGGGGGGGGGGGGGGGTGGGGGGGGGGGGGGGTGGGGGGGGGGGGGGGTGGGGGGGGGGGGGGGTGGGGGGGGGGGGGGGTGGGGGGGGGGGGGGGTGGGGGGGGGGGGGGGTGGGGGGGGGGGGGGGTGGGGGGGGGGGGGGGTGGGGGGGGGGGGGGGTGGGGGGGGGGGGGGGTGGGGGGGGGGGGGGGTGGGGGGGGGGGGGGGTGGGGGGGGGGGGGGGTGGGGGGGGGGGGGGGTGGGGGGGGGGGGGGGTGGGGGGGGGGGGGGGTGGGGGGGGGGGGGGGTGGGGGGGGGGGGGGGTGGGGGGGGGGGGGGGTGGGGGGGGGGGGGGGTGGGGGGGGGGGGGGGTGGGGGGGGGGGGGGGTGGGGGGGGGGGGGGGTGGGGGGGGGGGGGGGTGGGGGGGGGGGGGGGTGGGGGGGGGGGGGGGTGGGGGGGGGGGGGGGTGGGGGGGGGGGGGGGTGGGGGGGGGGGGGGGTGGGGGGGGGGGGGGGTGGGGGGGGGGGGGGGTGGGGGGGGGGGGGGGTGGGGGGGGGGGGGGGTGGGGGGGGGGGGGGGTGGGGGGGGGGGGGGGTGGGGGGGGGGGGGGGTGGGGGGGGGGGGGGGTGGGGGGGGGGGGGGGTGGGGGGGGGGGGGGGTGGGGGGGGGGGGGGGTGGGGGGGGGGGGGGGTGGGGGGGGGGGGGGGTGGGGGGGGGGGGGGGTGGGGGGGGGGGGGGGTGGGGGGGGGGGGGGGTGGGGGGGGGGGGGGGTGGGGGGGGGGGGGGGTGGGGGGGGGGGGGGGTGGGGGGGGGGGGGGGTGGGGGGGGGGGGGGGTGGGGGGGGGGGGGGGTGGGGGGGGGGGGGGGTGGGGGGGGGGGGGGGTGGGGGGGGGGGGGGGTGGGGGGGGGGGGGGGTGGGGGGGGGGGGGGGTGGGGGGGGGGGGGGGTGGGGGGGGGGGGGGGTGGGGGGGGGGGGGGGTGGGGGGGGGGGGGGGTGGGGGGGGGGGGGGGTGGGGGGGGGGGGGGGTGGGGGGGGGGGGGGGTGGGGGGGGGGGGGGGTGGGGGGGGGGGGGGGTGGGGGGGGGGGGGGGTGGGGGGGGGGGGGGGTGGGGGGGGGGGGGGGTGGGGGGGGGGGGGGGTGGGGGGGGGGGGGGGTGGGGGGGGGGGGGGGTGGGGGGGGGGGGGGGTGGGGGGGGGGGGGGGTGGGGGGGGGGGGGGGTGGGGGGGGGGGGGGGTGGGGGGGGGGGGGGGTGGGGGGGGGGGGGGGTGGGGGGGGGGGGGGGTGGGGGGGGGGGGGGGTGGGGGGGGGGGGGGGTGGGGGGGGGGGGGGGTGGGGGGGGGGGGGGGTGGGGGGGGGGGGGGGTGGGGGGGGGGGGGGGTGGGGGGGGGGGGGGGTGGGGGGGGGGGGGGGTGGGGGGGGGGGGGGGTGGGGGGGGGGGGGGGTGGGGGGGGGGGGGGGTGGGGGGGGGGGGGGGTGGGGGGGGGGGGGGGTGGGGGGGGGGGGGGGTGGGGGGGGGGGGGGGTGGGGGGGGGGGGGGGTGGGGGGGGGGGGGGGTGGGGGGGGGGGGGGGTGGGGGGGGGGGGGGGTGGGGGGGGGGGGGGGTGGGGGGGGGGGGGGGTGGGGGGGGGGGGGGGTGGGGGGGGGGGGGGGTGGGGGGGGGGGGGGGTGGGGGGGGGGGGGGGTGGGGGGGGGGGGGGGTGGGGGGGGGGGGGGGTGGGGGGGGGGGGGGGTGGGGGGGGGGGGGGGTGGGGGGGGGGGGGGGTGGGGGGGGGGGGGGGTGGGGGGGGGGGGGGGTGGGGGGGGGGGGGGGTGGGGGGGGGGGGGGGTGGGGGGGGGGGGGGGTGGGGGGGGGGGGGGGTGGGGGGGGGGGGGGGTGGGGGGGGGGGGGGGTGGGGGGGGGGGGGGGTGGGGGGGGGGGGGGGTGGGGGGGGGGGGGGGTGGGGGGGGGGGGGGGTGGGGGGGGGGGGGGGTGGGGGGGGGGGGGGGTGGGGGGGGGGGGGGGTGGGGGGGGGGGGGGGTGGGGGGGGGGGGGGGTGGGGGGGGGGGGGGGTGGGGGGGGGGGGGGGTGGGGGGGGGGGGGGGTGGGGGGGGGGGGGGGTGGGGGGGGGGGGGGGTGGGGGGGGGGGGGGGTGGGGGGGGGGGGGGGTGGGGGGGGGGGGGGGTGGGGGGGGGGGGGGGTGGGGGGGGGGGGGGGTGGGGGGGGGGGGGGGTGGGGGGGGGGGGGGGTGGGGGGGGGGGGGGGTGGGGGGGGGGGGGGGTGGGGGGGGGGGGGGGTGGGGGGGGGGGGGGGTGGGGGGGGGGGGGGGTGGGGGGGGGGGGGGGTGGGGGGGGGGGGGGGTGGGGGGGGGGGGGGGTGGGGGGGGGGGGGGGTGGGGGGGGGGGGGGGTGGGGGGGGGGGGGGGTGGGGGGGGGGGGGGGTGGGGGGGGGGGGGGGTGGGGGGGGGGGGGGGTGGGGGGGGGGGGGGGTGGGGGGGGGGGGGGGTGGGGGGGGGGGGGGGTGGGGGGGGGGGGGGGTGGGGGGGGGGGGGGGTGGGGGGGGGGGGGGGTGGGGGGGGGGGGGGGTGGGGGGGGGGGGGGGTGGGGGGGGGGGGGGGTGGGGGGGGGGGGGGGTGGGGGGGGGGGGGGGTGGGGGGGGGGGGGGGTGGGGGGGGGGGGGGGTGGGGGGGGGGGGGGGTGGGGGGGGGGGGGGGTGGGGGGGGGGGGGGGTGGGGGGGGGGGGGGGTGGGGGGGGGGGGGGGTGGGGGGGGGGGGGGGTGGGGGGGGGGGGGGGTGGGGGGGGGGGGGGGTGGGGGGGGGGGGGGGTGGGGGGGGGGGGGGGTGGGGGGGGGGGGGGGTGGGGGGGGGGGGGGGTGGGGGGGGGGGGGGGTGGGGGGGGGGGGGGGTGGGGGGGGGGGGGGGTGGGGGGGGGGGGGGGTGGGGGGGGGGGGGGGTGGGGGGGGGGGGGGGTGGGGGGGGGGGGGGGTGGGGGGGGGGGGGGGTGGGGGGGGGGGGGGGTGGGGGGGGGGGGGGGTGGGGGGGGGGGGGGGTGGGGGGGGGGGGGGGTGGGGGGGGGGGGGGGTGGGGGGGGGGGGGGGTGGGGGGGGGGGGGGGTGGGGGGGGGGGGGGGTGGGGGGGGGGGGGGGTGGGGGGGGGGGGGGGTGGGGGGGGGGGGGGGTGGGGGGGGGGGGGGGTGGGGGGGGGGGGGGGTGGGGGGGGGGGGGGGTGGGGGGGGGGGGGGGTGGGGGGGGGGGGGGGTGGGGGGGGGGGGGGGTGGGGGGGGGGGGGGGTGGGGGGGGGGGGGGGTGGGGGGGGGGGGGGGTGGGGGGGGGGGGGGGTGGGGGGGGGGGGGGGTGGGGGGGGGGGGGGGTGGGGGGGGGGGGGGGTGGGGGGGGGGGGGGGTGGGGGGGGGGGGGGGTGGGGGGGGGGGGGGGTGGGGGGGGGGGGGGGTGGGGGGGGGGGGGGGTGGGGGGGGGGGGGGGTGGGGGGGGGGGGGGGTGGGGGGGGGGGGGGGTGGGGGGGGGGGGGGGTGGGGGGGGGGGGGGGTGGGGGGGGGGGGGGGTGGGGGGGGGGGGGGGTGGGGGGGGGGGGGGGTGGGGGGGGGGGGGGGTGGGGGGGGGGGGGGGTGGGGGGGGGGGGGGGTGGGGGGGGGGGGGGGTGGGGGGGGGGGGGGGTGGGGGGGGGGGGGGGTGGGGGGGGGGGGGGGTGGGGGGGGGGGGGGGTGGGGGGGGGGGGGGGTGGGGGGGGGGGGGGGTGGGGGGGGGGGGGGGTGGGGGGGGGGGGGGGTGGGGGGGGGGGGGGGTGGGGGGGGGGGGGGGTGGGGGGGGGGGGGGGTGGGGGGGGGGGGGGGTGGGGGGGGGGGGGGGTGGGGGGGGGGGGGGGTGGGGGGGGGGGGGGGTGGGGGGGGGGGGGGGTGGGGGGGGGGGGGGGTGGGGGGGGGGGGGGGTGGGGGGGGGGGGGGGTGGGGGGGGGGGGGGGTGGGGGGGGGGGGGGGTGGGGGGGGGGGGGGGTGGGGGGGGGGGGGGGTGGGGGGGGGGGGGGGTGGGGGGGGGGGGGGGTGGGGGGGGGGGGGGGTGGGGGGGGGGGGGGGTGGGGGGGGGGGGGGGTGGGGGGGGGGGGGGGTGGGGGGGGGGGGGGGTGGGGGGGGGGGGGGGTGGGGGGGGGGGGGGGTGGGGGGGGGGGGGGGTGGGGGGGGGGGGGGGTGGGGGGGGGGGGGGGTGGGGGGGGGGGGGGGTGGGGGGGGGGGGGGGTGGGGGGGGGGGGGGGTGGGGGGGGGGGGGGGTGGGGGGGGGGGGGGGTGGGGGGGGGGGGGGGTGGGGGGGGGGGGGGGTGGGGGGGGGGGGGGGTGGGGGGGGGGGGGGGTGGGGGGGGGGGGGGGTGGGGGGGGGGGGGGGTGGGGGGGGGGGGGGGTGGGGGGGGGGGGGGGTGGGGGGGGGGGGGGGTGGGGGGGGGGGGGGGTGGGGGGGGGGGGGGGTGGGGGGGGGGGGGGGTGGGGGGGGGGGGGGGTGGGGGGGGGGGGGGGTGGGGGGGGGGGGGGGTGGGGGGGGGGGGGGGTGGGGGGGGGGGGGGGTGGGGGGGGGGGGGGGTGGGGGGGGGGGGGGGTGGGGGGGGGGGGGGGTGGGGGGGGGGGGGGGTGGGGGGGGGGGGGGGTGGGGGGGGGGGGGGGTGGGGGGGGGGGGGGGTGGGGGGGGGGGGGGGTGGGGGGGGGGGGGGGTGGGGGGGGGGGGGGGTGGGGGGGGGGGGGGGTGGGGGGGGGGGGGGGTGGGGGGGGGGGGGGGTGGGGGGGGGGGGGGGTGGGGGGGGGGGGGGGTGGGGGGGGGGGGGGGTGGGGGGGGGGGGGGGTGGGGGGGGGGGGGGGTGGGGGGGGGGGGGGGTGGGGGGGGGGGGGGGTGGGGGGGGGGGGGGGTGGGGGGGGGGGGGGGTGGGGGGGGGGGGGGGTGGGGGGGGGGGGGGGTGGGGGGGGGGGGGGGTGGGGGGGGGGGGGGGTGGGGGGGGGGGGGGGTGGGGGGGGGGGGGGGTGGGGGGGGGGGGGGGTGGGGGGGGGGGGGGGTGGGGGGGGGGGGGGGTGGGGGGGGGGGGGGGTGGGGGGGGGGGGGGGTGGGGGGGGGGGGGGGTGGGGGGGGGGGGGGGTGGGGGGGGGGGGGGGTGGGGGGGGGGGGGGGTGGGGGGGGGGGGGGGTGGGGGGGGGGGGGGGTGGGGGGGGGGGGGGGTGGGGGGGGGGGGGGGTGGGGGGGGGGGGGGGTGGGGGGGGGGGGGGGTGGGGGGGGGGGGGGGTGGGGGGGGGGGGGGGTGGGGGGGGGGGGGGGTGGGGGGGGGGGGGGGTGGGGGGGGGGGGGGGTGGGGGGGGGGGGGGGTGGGGGGGGGGGGGGGTGGGGGGGGGGGGGGGTGGGGGGGGGGGGGGGTGGGGGGGGGGGGGGGTGGGGGGGGGGGGGGGTGGGGGGGGGGGGGGGTGGGGGGGGGGGGGGGTGGGGGGGGGGGGGGGTGGGGGGGGGGGGGGGTGGGGGGGGGGGGGGGTGGGGGGGGGGGGGGGTGGGGGGGGGGGGGGGTGGGGGGGGGGGGGGGTGGGGGGGGGGGGGGGTGGGGGGGGGGGGGGGTGGGGGGGGGGGGGGGTGGGGGGGGGGGGGGGTGGGGGGGGGGGGGGGTGGGGGGGGGGGGGGGTGGGGGGGGGGGGGGGTGGGGGGGGGGGGGGGTGGGGGGGGGGGGGGGTGGGGGGGGGGGGGGGTGGGGGGGGGGGGGGGTGGGGGGGGGGGGGGGTGGGGGGGGGGGGGGGTGGGGGGGGGGGGGGGTGGGGGGGGGGGGGGGTGGGGGGGGGGGGGGGTGGGGGGGGGGGGGGGTGGGGGGGGGGGGGGGTGGGGGGGGGGGGGGGTGGGGGGGGGGGGGGGTGGGGGGGGGGGGGGGTGGGGGGGGGGGGGGGTGGGGGGGGGGGGGGGTGGGGGGGGGGGGGGGTGGGGGGGGGGGGGGGTGGGGGGGGGGGGGGGTGGGGGGGGGGGGGGGTGGGGGGGGGGGGGGGTGGGGGGGGGGGGGGGTGGGGGGGGGGGGGGGTGGGGGGGGGGGGGGGTGGGGGGGGGGGGGGGTGGGGGGGGGGGGGGGTGGGGGGGGGGGGGGGTGGGGGGGGGGGGGGGTGGGGGGGGGGGGGGGTGGGGGGGGGGGGGGGTGGGGGGGGGGGGGGGTGGGGGGGGGGGGGGGTGGGGGGGGGGGGGGGTGGGGGGGGGGGGGGGTGGGGGGGGGGGGGGGTGGGGGGGGGGGGGGGTGGGGGGGGGGGGGGGTGGGGGGGGGGGGGGGTGGGGGGGGGGGGGGGTGGGGGGGGGGGGGGGTGGGGGGGGGGGGGGGTGGGGGGGGGGGGGGGTGGGGGGGGGGGGGGGTGGGGGGGGGGGGGGGTGGGGGGGGGGGGGGGTGGGGGGGGGGGGGGGTGGGGGGGGGGGGGGGTGGGGGGGGGGGGGGGTGGGGGGGGGGGGGGGTGGGGGGGGGGGGGGGTGGGGGGGGGGGGGGGTGGGGGGGGGGGGGGGTGGGGGGGGGGGGGGGTGGGGGGGGGGGGGGGTGGGGGGGGGGGGGGGTGGGGGGGGGGGGGGGTGGGGGGGGGGGGGGGTGGGGGGGGGGGGGGGTGGGGGGGGGGGGGGGTGGGGGGGGGGGGGGGTGGGGGGGGGGGGGGGTGGGGGGGGGGGGGGGTGGGGGGGGGGGGGGGTGGGGGGGGGGGGGGGTGGGGGGGGGGGGGGGTGGGGGGGGGGGGGGGTGGGGGGGGGGGGGGGTGGGGGGGGGGGGGGGTGGGGGGGGGGGGGGGTGGGGGGGGGGGGGGGTGGGGGGGGGGGGGGGTGGGGGGGGGGGGGGGTGGGGGGGGGGGGGGGTGGGGGGGGGGGGGGGTGGGGGGGGGGGGGGGTGGGGGGGGGGGGGGGTGGGGGGGGGGGGGGGTGGGGGGGGGGGGGGGTGGGGGGGGGGGGGGGTGGGGGGGGGGGGGGGTGGGGGGGGGGGGGGGTGGGGGGGGGGGGGGGTGGGGGGGGGGGGGGGTGGGGGGGGGGGGGGGTGGGGGGGGGGGGGGGTGGGGGGGGGGGGGGGTGGGGGGGGGGGGGGGTGGGGGGGGGGGGGGGTGGGGGGGGGGGGGGGTGGGGGGGGGGGGGGGTGGGGGGGGGGGGGGGTGGGGGGGGGGGGGGGTGGGGGGGGGGGGGGGTGGGGGGGGGGGGGGGTGGGGGGGGGGGGGGGTGGGGGGGGGGGGGGGTGGGGGGGGGGGGGGGTGGGGGGGGGGGGGGGTGGGGGGGGGGGGGGGTGGGGGGGGGGGGGGGTGGGGGGGGGGGGGGGTGGGGGGGGGGGGGGGTGGGGGGGGGGGGGGGTGGGGGGGGGGGGGGGTGGGGGGGGGGGGGGGTGGGGGGGGGGGGGGGTGGGGGGGGGGGGGGGTGGGGGGGGGGGGGGGTGGGGGGGGGGGGGGGTGGGGGGGGGGGGGGGTGGGGGGGGGGGGGGGTGGGGGGGGGGGGGGGTGGGGGGGGGGGGGGGTGGGGGGGGGGGGGGGTGGGGGGGGGGGGGGGTGGGGGGGGGGGGGGGTGGGGGGGGGGGGGGGTGGGGGGGGGGGGGGGTGGGGGGGGGGGGGGGTGGGGGGGGGGGGGGGTGGGGGGGGGGGGGGGTGGGGGGGGGGGGGGGTGGGGGGGGGGGGGGGTGGGGGGGGGGGGGGGTGGGGGGGGGGGGGGGTGGGGGGGGGGGGGGGTGGGGGGGGGGGGGGGTGGGGGGGGGGGGGGGTGGGGGGGGGGGGGGGTGGGGGGGGGGGGGGGTGGGGGGGGGGGGGGGTGGGGGGGGGGGGGGGTGGGGGGGGGGGGGGGTGGGGGGGGGGGGGGGTGGGGGGGGGGGGGGGTGGGGGGGGGGGGGGGTGGGGGGGGGGGGGGGTGGGGGGGGGGGGGGGTGGGGGGGGGGGGGGGTGGGGGGGGGGGGGGGTGGGGGGGGGGGGGGGTGGGGGGGGGGGGGGGTGGGGGGGGGGGGGGGTGGGGGGGGGGGGGGGTGGGGGGGGGGGGGGGTGGGGGGGGGGGGGGGTGGGGGGGGGGGGGGGTGGGGGGGGGGGGGGGTGGGGGGGGGGGGGGGTGGGGGGGGGGGGGGGTGGGGGGGGGGGGGGGTGGGGGGGGGGGGGGGTGGGGGGGGGGGGGGGTGGGGGGGGGGGGGGGTGGGGGGGGGGGGGGGTGGGGGGGGGGGGGGGTGGGGGGGGGGGGGGGTGGGGGGGGGGGGGGGTGGGGGGGGGGGGGGGTGGGGGGGGGGGGGGGTGGGGGGGGGGGGGGGTGGGGGGGGGGGGGGGTGGGGGGGGGGGGGGGTGGGGGGGGGGGGGGGTGGGGGGGGGGGGGGGTGGGGGGGGGGGGGGGTGGGGGGGGGGGGGGGTGGGGGGGGGGGGGGGTGGGGGGGGGGGGGGGTGGGGGGGGGGGGGGGTGGGGGGGGGGGGGGGTGGGGGGGGGGGGGGGTGGGGGGGGGGGGGGGTGGGGGGGGGGGGGGGTGGGGGGGGGGGGGGGTGGGGGGGGGGGGGGGTGGGGGGGGGGGGGGGTGGGGGGGGGGGGGGGTGGGGGGGGGGGGGGGTGGGGGGGGGGGGGGGTGGGGGGGGGGGGGGGTGGGGGGGGGGGGGGGTGGGGGGGGGGGGGGGTGGGGGGGGGGGGGGGTGGGGGGGGGGGGGGGTGGGGGGGGGGGGGGGTGGGGGGGGGGGGGGGTGGGGGGGGGGGGGGGTGGGGGGGGGGGGGGGTGGGGGGGGGGGGGGGTGGGGGGGGGGGGGGGTGGGGGGGGGGGGGGGTGGGGGGGGGGGGGGGTGGGGGGGGGGGGGGGTGGGGGGGGGGGGGGGTGGGGGGGGGGGGGGGTGGGGGGGGGGGGGGGTGGGGGGGGGGGGGGGTGGGGGGGGGGGGGGGTGGGGGGGGGGGGGGGTGGGGGGGGGGGGGGGTGGGGGGGGGGGGGGGTGGGGGGGGGGGGGGGTGGGGGGGGGGGGGGGTGGGGGGGGGGGGGGGTGGGGGGGGGGGGGGGTGGGGGGGGGGGGGGGTGGGGGGGGGGGGGGGTGGGGGGGGGGGGGGGTGGGGGGGGGGGGGGGTGGGGGGGGGGGGGGGTGGGGGGGGGGGGGGGTGGGGGGGGGGGGGGGTGGGGGGGGGGGGGGGTGGGGGGGGGGGGGGGTGGGGGGGGGGGGGGGTGGGGGGGGGGGGGGGTGGGGGGGGGGGGGGGTGGGGGGGGGGGGGGGTGGGGGGGGGGGGGGGTGGGGGGGGGGGGGGGTGGGGGGGGGGGGGGGTGGGGGGGGGGGGGGGTGGGGGGGGGGGGGGGTGGGGGGGGGGGGGGGTGGGGGGGGGGGGGGGTGGGGGGGGGGGGGGGTGGGGGGGGGGGGGGGTGGGGGGGGGGGGGGGTGGGGGGGGGGGGGGGTGGGGGGGGGGGGGGGTGGGGGGGGGGGGGGGTGGGGGGGGGGGGGGGTGGGGGGGGGGGGGGGTGGGGGGGGGGGGGGGTGGGGGGGGGGGGGGGTGGGGGGGGGGGGGGGTGGGGGGGGGGGGGGGTGGGGGGGGGGGGGGGTGGGGGGGGGGGGGGGTGGGGGGGGGGGGGGGTGGGGGGGGGGGGGGGTGGGGGGGGGGGGGGGTGGGGGGGGGGGGGGGTGGGGGGGGGGGGGGGTGGGGGGGGGGGGGGGTGGGGGGGGGGGGGGGTGGGGGGGGGGGGGGGTGGGGGGGGGGGGGGGTGGGGGGGGGGGGGGGTGGGGGGGGGGGGGGGTGGGGGGGGGGGGGGGTGGGGGGGGGGGGGGGTGGGGGGGGGGGGGGGTGGGGGGGGGGGGGGGTGGGGGGGGGGGGGGGTGGGGGGGGGGGGGGGTGGGGGGGGGGGGGGGTGGGGGGGGGGGGGGGTGGGGGGGGGGGGGGGTGGGGGGGGGGGGGGGTGGGGGGGGGGGGGGGTGGGGGGGGGGGGGGGTGGGGGGGGGGGGGGGTGGGGGGGGGGGGGGGTGGGGGGGGGGGGGGGTGGGGGGGGGGGGGGGTGGGGGGGGGGGGGGGTGGGGGGGGGGGGGGGTGGGGGGGGGGGGGGGTGGGGGGGGGGGGGGGTGGGGGGGGGGGGGGGTGGGGGGGGGGGGGGGTGGGGGGGGGGGGGGGTGGGGGGGGGGGGGGGTGGGGGGGGGGGGGGGTGGGGGGGGGGGGGGGTGGGGGGGGGGGGGGGTGGGGGGGGGGGGGGGTGGGGGGGGGGGGGGGTGGGGGGGGGGGGGGGTGGGGGGGGGGGGGGGTGGGGGGGGGGGGGGGTGGGGGGGGGGGGGGGTGGGGGGGGGGGGGGGTGGGGGGGGGGGGGGGTGGGGGGGGGGGGGGGTGGGGGGGGGGGGGGGTGGGGGGGGGGGGGGGTGGGGGGGGGGGGGGGTGGGGGGGGGGGGGGGTGGGGGGGGGGGGGGGTGGGGGGGGGGGGGGGTGGGGGGGGGGGGGGGTGGGGGGGGGGGGGGGTGGGGGGGGGGGGGGGTGGGGGGGGGGGGGGGTGGGGGGGGGGGGGGGTGGGGGGGGGGGGGGGTGGGGGGGGGGGGGGGTGGGGGGGGGGGGGGGTGGGGGGGGGGGGGGGTGGGGGGGGGGGGGGGTGGGGGGGGGGGGGGGTGGGGGGGGGGGGGGGTGGGGGGGGGGGGGGGTGGGGGGGGGGGGGGGTGGGGGGGGGGGGGGGTGGGGGGGGGGGGGGGTGGGGGGGGGGGGGGGTGGGGGGGGGGGGGGGTGGGGGGGGGGGGGGGTGGGGGGGGGGGGGGGTGGGGGGGGGGGGGGGTGGGGGGGGGGGGGGGTGGGGGGGGGGGGGGGTGGGGGGGGGGGGGGGTGGGGGGGGGGGGGGGTGGGGGGGGGGGGGGGTGGGGGGGGGGGGGGGTGGGGGGGGGGGGGGGTGGGGGGGGGGGGGGGTGGGGGGGGGGGGGGGTGGGGGGGGGGGGGGGTGGGGGGGGGGGGGGGTGGGGGGGGGGGGGGGTGGGGGGGGGGGGGGGTGGGGGGGGGGGGGGGTGGGGGGGGGGGGGGGTGGGGGGGGGGGGGGGTGGGGGGGGGGGGGGGTGGGGGGGGGGGGGGGTGGGGGGGGGGGGGGGTGGGGGGGGGGGGGGGTGGGGGGGGGGGGGGGTGGGGGGGGGGGGGGGTGGGGGGGGGGGGGGGTGGGGGGGGGGGGGGGTGGGGGGGGGGGGGGGTGGGGGGGGGGGGGGGTGGGGGGGGGGGGGGGTGGGGGGGGGGGGGGGTGGGGGGGGGGGGGGGTGGGGGGGGGGGGGGGTGGGGGGGGGGGGGGGTGGGGGGGGGGGGGGGTGGGGGGGGGGGGGGGTGGGGGGGGGGGGGGGTGGGGGGGGGGGGGGGTGGGGGGGGGGGGGGGTGGGGGGGGGGGGGGGTGGGGGGGGGGGGGGGTGGGGGGGGGGGGGGGTGGGGGGGGGGGGGGGTGGGGGGGGGGGGGGGTGGGGGGGGGGGGGGGTGGGGGGGGGGGGGGGTGGGGGGGGGGGGGGGTGGGGGGGGGGGGGGGTGGGGGGGGGGGGGGGTGGGGGGGGGGGGGGGTGGGGGGGGGGGGGGGTGGGGGGGGGGGGGGGTGGGGGGGGGGGGGGGTGGGGGGGGGGGGGGGTGGGGGGGGGGGGGGGTGGGGGGGGGGGGGGGTGGGGGGGGGGGGGGGTGGGGGGGGGGGGGGGTGGGGGGGGGGGGGGGTGGGGGGGGGGGGGGGTGGGGGGGGGGGGGGGTGGGGGGGGGGGGGGGTGGGGGGGGGGGGGGGTGGGGGGGGGGGGGGGTGGGGGGGGGGGGGGGTGGGGGGGGGGGGGGGTGGGGGGGGGGGGGGGTGGGGGGGGGGGGGGGTGGGGGGGGGGGGGGGTGGGGGGGGGGGGGGGTGGGGGGGGGGGGGGGTGGGGGGGGGGGGGGGTGGGGGGGGGGGGGGGTGGGGGGGGGGGGGGGTGGGGGGGGGGGGGGGTGGGGGGGGGGGGGGGTGGGGGGGGGGGGGGGTGGGGGGGGGGGGGGGTGGGGGGGGGGGGGGGTGGGGGGGGGGGGGGGTGGGGGGGGGGGGGGGTGGGGGGGGGGGGGGGTGGGGGGGGGGGGGGGTGGGGGGGGGGGGGGGTGGGGGGGGGGGGGGGTGGGGGGGGGGGGGGGTGGGGGGGGGGGGGGGTGGGGGGGGGGGGGGGTGGGGGGGGGGGGGGGTGGGGGGGGGGGGGGGTGGGGGGGGGGGGGGGTGGGGGGGGGGGGGGGTGGGGGGGGGGGGGGGTGGGGGGGGGGGGGGGTGGGGGGGGGGGGGGGTGGGGGGGGGGGGGGGTGGGGGGGGGGGGGGGTGGGGGGGGGGGGGGGTGGGGGGGGGGGGGGGTGGGGGGGGGGGGGGGTGGGGGGGGGGGGGGGTGGGGGGGGGGGGGGGTGGGGGGGGGGGGGGGTGGGGGGGGGGGGGGGTGGGGGGGGGGGGGGGTGGGGGGGGGGGGGGGTGGGGGGGGGGGGGGGTGGGGGGGGGGGGGGGTGGGGGGGGGGGGGGGTGGGGGGGGGGGGGGGTGGGGGGGGGGGGGGGTGGGGGGGGGGGGGGGTGGGGGGGGGGGGGGGTGGGGGGGGGGGGGGGTGGGGGGGGGGGGGGGTGGGGGGGGGGGGGGGTGGGGGGGGGGGGGGGTGGGGGGGGGGGGGGGTGGGGGGGGGGGGGGGTGGGGGGGGGGGGGGGTGGGGGGGGGGGGGGGTGGGGGGGGGGGGGGGTGGGGGGGGGGGGGGGTGGGGGGGGGGGGGGGTGGGGGGGGGGGGGGGTGGGGGGGGGGGGGGGTGGGGGGGGGGGGGGGTGGGGGGGGGGGGGGGTGGGGGGGGGGGGGGGTGGGGGGGGGGGGGGGTGGGGGGGGGGGGGGGTGGGGGGGGGGGGGGGTGGGGGGGGGGGGGGGTGGGGGGGGGGGGGGGTGGGGGGGGGGGGGGGTGGGGGGGGGGGGGGGTGGGGGGGGGGGGGGGTGGGGGGGGGGGGGGGTGGGGGGGGGGGGGGGTGGGGGGGGGGGGGGGTGGGGGGGGGGGGGGGTGGGGGGGGGGGGGGGTGGGGGGGGGGGGGGGTGGGGGGGGGGGGGGGTGGGGGGGGGGGGGGGTGGGGGGGGGGGGGGGTGGGGGGGGGGGGGGGTGGGGGGGGGGGGGGGTGGGGGGGGGGGGGGGTGGGGGGGGGGGGGGGTGGGGGGGGGGGGGGGTGGGGGGGGGGGGGGGTGGGGGGGGGGGGGGGTGGGGGGGGGGGGGGGTGGGGGGGGGGGGGGGTGGGGGGGGGGGGGGGTGGGGGGGGGGGGGGGTGGGGGGGGGGGGGGGTGGGGGGGGGGGGGGGTGGGGGGGGGGGGGGGTGGGGGGGGGGGGGGGTGGGGGGGGGGGGGGGTGGGGGGGGGGGGGGGTGGGGGGGGGGGGGGGTGGGGGGGGGGGGGGGTGGGGGGGGGGGGGGGTGGGGGGGGGGGGGGGTGGGGGGGGGGGGGGGTGGGGGGGGGGGGGGGTGGGGGGGGGGGGGGGTGGGGGGGGGGGGGGGTGGGGGGGGGGGGGGGTGGGGGGGGGGGGGGGTGGGGGGGGGGGGGGGTGGGGGGGGGGGGGGGTGGGGGGGGGGGGGGGTGGGGGGGGGGGGGGGTGGGGGGGGGGGGGGGTGGGGGGGGGGGGGGGTGGGGGGGGGGGGGGGTGGGGGGGGGGGGGGGTGGGGGGGGGGGGGGGTGGGGGGGGGGGGGGGTGGGGGGGGGGGGGGGTGGGGGGGGGGGGGGGTGGGGGGGGGGGGGGGTGGGGGGGGGGGGGGGTGGGGGGGGGGGGGGGTGGGGGGGGGGGGGGGTGGGGGGGGGGGGGGGTGGGGGGGGGGGGGGGTGGGGGGGGGGGGGGGTGGGGGGGGGGGGGGGTGGGGGGGGGGGGGGGTGGGGGGGGGGGGGGGTGGGGGGGGGGGGGGGTGGGGGGGGGGGGGGGTGGGGGGGGGGGGGGGTGGGGGGGGGGGGGGGTGGGGGGGGGGGGGGGTGGGGGGGGGGGGGGGTGGGGGGGGGGGGGGGTGGGGGGGGGGGGGGGTGGGGGGGGGGGGGGGTGGGGGGGGGGGGGGGTGGGGGGGGGGGGGGGTGGGGGGGGGGGGGGGTGGGGGGGGGGGGGGGTGGGGGGGGGGGGGGGTGGGGGGGGGGGGGGGTGGGGGGGGGGGGGGGTGGGGGGGGGGGGGGGTGGGGGGGGGGGGGGGTGGGGGGGGGGGGGGGTGGGGGGGGGGGGGGGTGGGGGGGGGGGGGGGTGGGGGGGGGGGGGGGTGGGGGGGGGGGGGGGTGGGGGGGGGGGGGGGTGGGGGGGGGGGGGGGGGGGGGGGGGCGGGGGTGGGGGGGTGGGGGGGTGGGGGGGGTGGGGGGTGGGGGGGGGGGGGGGGGGGGGAGAGGGGGGGGGGGTGGGGGGGGGGGGGGGGCGGGGGGGGTGGAGGGGGGGGGGGGGGGGGGGGGGGGGGGGGGGGGGGGGGGGGGGGGGGGGGGGGGGGGGGGGGGGGGGGGGGGGGGGGGGGGGGGGGGGGGGGGGGTGGCCAGATGTTCAGGAACTACAATTCCCATCAGCCTCTGTCAGCATGGCCAATTGGCCATGCTGGTAGGGGCTGATGGGAATTGTAGTTCCTGAACATCTGAAGAGCCGCAGGTTCCCTACCCCTGGGCTAGTGGCACCAAAATTTCAGGCTATCATCAGGTGACACTCCTGATGATACCAGCCAAGTTTGGTAAAGCTAGGTTCAGAGGGTCCAAAGTTATGGACCCCCAAAGGGGGTGCCCCATCCCCCATTGTTTCCAATGGGAGATAATAGTAGATGTGGCCACATTTTGAGGGTCCATAACTTTGGACCCCTTCAACCAAACTTCACTAAATCTGGGTGGTATCATCAGGATAATCTCTTGCTGATACCAGCCAGAGCTTAGTGATAGCTTGGTTCAGGGGGTCTAAAGTTATGGATCCCCAAAGTGGGTGCTCCCATCCCCCATTGTTTCCAATGGAAGCAAATAGTAGATGGGACTACCCTTTTGAGGGTCCATAACTTTGGACCCCCTGAACCAAACTTCACCAAACTTGGGTGGTATCATCAGGAGGGTCTCCTAAAGATACTCTGAAATGTTGATACTGCTAACACAAACATTCCTCCCCTAACAGGTTGTGTGAATGTCCCTTCTAAAATGACACCTGCCATGTGCAATTTTAAAAATATGTACACTAAAAATAATGAATTATTCTTTTAAAAAGCAGGGTAGTTTTGAGTCACAGTGAACAGGCATGTTCATTTTAGTTTTCATTGTAAGATCCATTGTTTAAAACCCTTCCTTACAAAAAAGCTAAGGTTTGTGTACTTTTAAAGTTATTGTTGATACCATATTGTTCTTGTTGACCCTCTTTTCCACTTACAGAGCTAGTTTTTCTTTGAAATAAATATTCAAAAACATTTAACTTACTGATGCCTCAATTAATGTAATTTTATTGGTATCTATTTTTATTTTTGAAATTTACCAGTAGCTGCTGCATTTCCCACAGTCAACTTATACGTGAGTCAATAAGTTTTCCCAGTTTTTTGTGGTAAAATTAGGTGCCTCGACTTATATGCAGGTCGACTTATACAAGAGTATATACGATATTTATTTATTTTATTTATCATCAAATTTATATACCGCCCCTTCCCCGAAGGGCTCTGGGCGGTGAACATCAATATAAAACAACAAGCAAATGGAGCAAAAAAGTTATAAATTATAAATAAATAATATAGGCTCCATGAATCACTTACTTACTTATTTGATTTATAGGCTGCCCGTCCCTATCAATAGGCTCAGGACAGCTTACAACAATCACATAAACAATATGCAAACCAATCATATTAGAAAACAGCCATTAGCAACAAAATAACAGCATTATCATTTTACAATCCCCTAATTAATGGTAGCGATCATCAGAGAGGAATACAAACCTATCACAACAATACTCCAAGAAAGTAAAAGAGAGGGGGAAACGAAACTACAACCACACAGTATTTGCAAAGCTTTGTACTAGGATTGTCATATCCGTGTTAGGAAATTCCTGGAGATTTGGGGGTGGAGTCTGAGAAGGGTGGAGTTTGGGGAGGGGAGGAACCTCAGCATGGTATAATACCATAGGAGCCACCCTCCCAGGAAGCCATTTTCTCCAGATAAATTAATATCTGATGGCTGAAGATCAGCTGTAATTTCAGGACATCTGCAGGAGCATCTGGATGTTGGAAACCATACAGGGGTGAGGAAATCAGTGATTCAAAATCATTCTGTAAGGCTTACAGACAGATCCTGTTCAAATTTAACCAGTCTTGCATTCAGTCCTATTGACTTGAGTTATTCTCCTCTCCAAAAATATCTTACATAACTTCTCGTTCAAACTGTGTGAATAAGTTAGATTGAGGGAAGATAAAAATGTAAGATACGTCTGCATAATTCTACCCTTAAAAACATGAAAAACATATTGAATAGATATAGAATGCAGGAATTAAAGTCAGATGTCTGTAAAACAAAACAGGTATTATTGTAGGCACACAAGCAGCTGCTTCATACAAAGACAGTTTCTTAAATTCATTGAGTTAATTTACATTTTCCTATCCTGGCATTTTGGAGGAAAAATGAGTGGTAGGGGATCTATGTACAAAGTACATCCTGGCATTGGTTTCTCAGAAATCAGTGTTGCATAGCCACTTTTCTGAGTATCACTACCTATAAACTTTGATCTCATTTTTTTATAATGGTTAAAACTATAGCCCACATGAAGAGATAGAAGCTGACTAGAGAATGTTGTCCTTTATATATGGGCCAGAGGCTTATGGGCCAACCTGATGCAACCAATAGCCATTACCTTGTAATTCTTACAGTATGCATTAAGGCATAATGGAAAGTTCATAATTTATCATCTTCCATGGTTTGATAATGTCGTGTCAATTTTACAACATTAATCCTCCTGCAGAGCTTTTTATAATATACAATCACTTAAAATAATGTCACATCCTACTATTTAATGCACATGGAGGTATGTTTCATTAACACACCTCTATGAATTTTTACTAGTACAAATATATAATGTAGAAAAAATGGAACATCTGTATATATAACATTAATGAGCTAAGCCCCTTTGCACCAATAAAGAGTGCAGTTTCATTTGAGCACTATTTTCACTTTTCCTTACATACCAAACAGACTCACAGGCACAGAGTAAACTCATAATCTAGGCTGGTGTACATTATAGAATAAATGTAAACACCCCCCCCCCCACACACACACACAGCAGTTTCCACACAGGGAAACAACAGCGCTCCAGGGATGGGGGAAAAAAGGTCACAACAGCTCTGTCCGGGCTCCCCTGAAGTGGTGCGAAGACAGCGCTTCCGAAACTCGCTCAGGGGCGAGTTTTTCGGAATACGCCAGTTGCCACCTGTTGCCGAGCGAACAGCAGGGGTGGAAAGCTGGCGTATTCCTGTGGTGCTCCCGCACAGCTGCCTACCTTTTCCCTGCCTTGCATCGCTCTGAGGAGGTAAGGGGACACGCGAGGGAGCGACGCAAGGCAGGGAAAAGGTGGGCAGCTGTTCGGGGGCTGCGCGGCTGTGCAGAGCATGCTCCGCCAGCCGCGCAGCCTGTGGGGGTCGTTCGTGCAAACGGCCCCAGGGCTTGCATCAGCATCAATCATGCCAATGCAAGCCTGCAAGCCTGGATATGCGGAAACAGCCAATGTGATTCCCTATTGCTGGCAAAGGACTAATTCTTCTGATAATTTAATTCAGTCAACCTGTACTTGTGCAGCTATTTTCGGAGGTTTTTTTGGTCAGGTAAACATTTTCCTTCATTAAATGATGGGAAAAAATGAACAGAAAACTAAATTTCTTATGATGTGCCATGGTGTGGTGCCTCAGATACCTAAAAAGAGCATTTGAAGACCTGGGTGAAGTGAGATTTTCTTCCATTCTGTGCTGGTCATTTAGCCCCCAGTGTGGCCTTTCTGGACTAGCAGTGGCCTCAATCTGCATATGCACAAGCAGTAAAGATTGGAAGAAGAGGAGGGCCAATTTCACCACTTCAGACACTCACCACTCCCTCTGAGCCAGAACTCTTAAACTGTCTAACCAGGACACTGGGTGTGTGAATGACAAATATTAATAAATATTAATTTCCCTGTCCATTTTCATTAGACTAATGTTACAAATGAATGAGACCGTTCTGGAGTGTCCGACAGTCATGGTTCCTTCCTACCCAGCAGGTCACTAATTGACCAGACTGGCAGCAGCAGAAATCCAAGTCCTAGCGAGCATGAATAGCACAAATAGGGGAGGGAAGTGAGAAGAGAAGGAGCGTAAAGAAGAGTGAGAAATGAGAACAAAAATAAAGCTGAAAAACATAATTGCACAAATCCTCCTTTTAGGTTACCAGCTCTTTAAAACCCTGGTAACACATAGGTTAGATTACTGCCATGGGCTATATTTGTGAATGTTGAAACACATTGAAAGTAAACTGGCCCAAGATGACAACTGCTACAATTGAGACACATAAAGAGAACCTATCTTGACAATACTTAAAGAGTGCCACTGACTAGCAATCTGTTTCCAGCCATCATTTAGTGTGCTGGTTTGGACATAAAAACCCTAAATCGTCTGAGACCTGAGTATTTGAAGGACCACTTGCTCTCAGATTAATGTGCCCAATCCCCCCTCCCCCCCACTAGAAACAATGCCTTCTCCTTGATGTTTCAACTATGGAATCCTTCTCCTACTTTTAAAATATGCTATGGTAGTTTTCCATTGCCATCTAAAAACCTTACCTTGGTGTAATCGTTCGAGAGTCAAAACTCCATTCATCTCCCAAAATCTTGTTGGTCTTGAAAGTGCTACAGGACTCCAATCTAAGTGTTCTATTGCAGACCAACTCAACTACCCTTTAAAATAAATTTTCCATCCCATTACATACTGCGATCTCCCATGAATCCCAAGAGGTTACTCCACTTCTGAGGGGTAAAGAATCTTGAGAACAGGAGGGATACTGTGTAGCAGGGTGCAATGTGAAAGAGAAATTAACAGGAATCATCCTTCTGCAAATATATGCAGAATGATATCAAGATGAGAGTTGTCCTTCCGCAATGTAGCTTCTCACTCCACACCTCACAGGTTCCTCAGGAGCCTCCTGAAATTCAGGAGCAGCTATTGGGGGATTCAGGGAGTTGCAGAATGCGGTTATGAACAAAGATTCCAGCTCTGAACTCTGCTCTATAAACCACTGTTTGGAATCAAACCCTTGTCATTTATCTACAATTTTAAAGGTGTTTAAATGATTAATGAACTCATCTGCTTTTATTTGCTGAAGATTTTTTTTTTTGGTACTGCTGAGTGTGTGTGTATTTATTTTGCAAATTGTATGAAGAACTATAGTTAGCGGATGAGATAAACATATTTTAAAGCATACAAATGTAACCAAGAATTACTTGGCCCTTTATGGACATGATAAATAACCCATAGTTAGTAAGAATTATATGATTTTCGATTTTACTTATAATATTAACTGAACAAATCATTTTGAAACCAGTTTCTAAACCAGCTTTATCACAATCTGTCACCTTCCATGTGGACCTACCTGACAAGTGTGTGAAGACCATGCATGTTTACTTGTTTTTCAGCTCAATGTACAAATCACTTAATGGGACATCAATTAGATCAAATAAGTTAAAATCAATAAATTTCAAGTTAATTGGATTATAGGACTGGCTTTTTATTAAGGAAACTGGACAGCAGTCCACCATGTAATTCTAATCAAGAAGAATGCCTGTCAAGCATTAAAGAACTAATTTTAAAACACTAATTTTAAAGAACTAATTTTAAAACACTGCGATATCACTATTTTTGAGAAGCTTTCATTTGGAGAATTCAGGGTCTAATAAATTCAAATTAGGGTGTAATAAATTCTAAAGCGAACTACAGGTCTGCCCGATTGTCTTTTACCGCCAATTTCATTGTATGTTAATCCTCCTGATAGTATAAATGATAGTAACATGTTCACAATGATTTAAAGAATCAGCTTTAATTTTTTTTGTTTCCATAATTCAACAAAGAATCTCAGAATTCTTTGATTCTCTTTTTTGGACTTGCAAGTGGGTCATACTAATCAAGTAATGTTGCTTGGGGGTATGGTCATCTTGATATTTCAGGCTTGTCCCTATAGAGAAACAGAGCACTTTCAGTTCCCAACATTTACTTGATCTTTTCTATCAAAGAGATTTATTTATTTAGCAATTCAGCGGTCCAGTAGCTTTATTATATCACTACCAACTGAAAGTGAATCATAAAAGATGTGTCCATTCATACATGGCACTGAAACTGTAAACCTGATGGAATCAAATCCAGAGCGAGTTCAGACGCAAAAGTCACAGGCACCAGAGATATTTTCTTATTTCAGTGTTGCCGTAGTGAACTCTTTAGACATGATTCCTGGCCCAGCCTTCTAATTAGTAGAGAAGGACATTTAAACTCATCATCCTAAAGTTTGGCCATTCTGATGTTTCCTGATGCCAGTAAACCTTGATAAGGTTACTTGATCGTGCACTTTGTCCCTGGGTTGCTCCCTGCTCACTACTGCAGACTTCATAGGATGCTGACCTGAACATCTGTCCTCCTAACTAATTTATTTACTAAACTGTGCAGTAAACTGTATTGAAACTTTTAAAATTTTAACAGCACAAACTGTAACAAGTTAAAATTAACCTTAAAAATCAGTAAAGAAATTACATCGTAACAGTCAATAAAACAAACACACCAAAGGGAAGATCTGAAAGTAGCAATGAAAGGGTCCATTGGATACTTACCGTGAAGGGTCTTTCTACTGTAGGCTAGTGGGACATCTTGATTGGGTGTCTTCTCTACCAATTGCAGAGAGGCAGGAAGTACTAAATTTTCTTCTCCATGTAGTTCCTGTCGAGGTCAACTTACCTCAGTATCCTTTCATGTCACAGTAGTAGGTTAACGACAGGAACATAACAGTAACAAGACATCAGTAACAATACAACATGGAGACAAGTCTCGGCTCAACAGTAACCCTAACAACTAACGAATATGATTGAAAAAAAAATACATATACAACTACAAGGACCCCTTGAAGAGTCCAATCGGGGACTAATAGATACCCAGGGGGGGCCAAGATGTCCCACTAGCCTACAGTAGAAAGACCCTTCACGGTAAGTATTCAATGGACCCTCCTACTGTAGGCGTGGGACATCTTTCGGGATTGGGACCCCTCCCCTGGAGCAGGTGCGTCCCGAATTGATGGGTGGGTTTCATCAGGTCCCTCGATAATCCTCTCCAGCACTTTTCTGCCAAAGCCAGACTCAGCTGAAGAAAAGGATTGAATTTTTTGTAATGTCGTAGATAAAGGTGTGGAGATTGAGGACCAAGATTGCTGCCCTACATATTTCCTCCATCGACGCTCGATTGCGGAAGGTCGCGATTGAGTACGCCATATACGAACAGAGTGAGCAGTGACTCCCTGAGGTATAGGGAAGATCTGATGCTTTGTAAGCTTCTACAGACACATCGCTTTCAGAGTGTTGCTTTCATTGCAGCTTTCGACATTTTGTAATCCCGGGCGTTAGGAGGTGCTATATTGGATGAATAGACTTCGGTCTTACACAAAAGTCTCTGTCCTAATGATGAAAGCTTTCAGAGCTAAGCTTAGCGTCTAAGGTATGCCAAGTTCTTTCTCTTTGGATGACTAGGATTTGGCAGGAAATTTGGGATTACGATCTCTTGACGAATATGGAAGTCAGAATTTACTTTAGGTACGAATGTCTGATCTGTGCGAAGACACACTCGATCTTTGTGGAACACGCAGAATTTGGAATTTTACCGACCAAGGCCCGTAATTCTGACACCCTGGTCTTGCAGATGTTATAGCAATCAAAATGAGGTTTCTCATCCGCACCCATTTCAAATTCACTTGTTTGTATGGGTTCTGGAAAGGAAGATTTCGTGGGGCGCCGACTAAAACTTCGTGGTAATCTCCAGGAAGAGGGAAATCTGTGTGTGCCAATCGGGTTGGTTGTGAAAGGCGGACACCTTTTAAAAAGTTCATTATGTCTGAATGCCTTGCCAAACGTGTTGAAAGCTTTGAAGTCGACCTCCCACCGGAATGCTGCTGCAGTCATTGCTTGTTTTTTGTGTTAGGGAAGGGTTTCCCTTGTTTGTTGTATGGCCTAAAGGGTTGTTTGTAGCTTCGAAAGGAGTGATTATTTTGCCAGTGAGGGTCCTATTACCCCTCATCAGCTGGGTCCTCGGGAGAGTCTTGTGGGATCGAAAGGTAAATCTGGGAGAGTTGGAAGATTTATCTGGGCCTCGTACGGATTTTGGCATCGTCTTTTTGTTGTCTTTCGTTTGGACTAAGACCTCTTCCAGCTCTTTGCCGAATAATGCCCTTCCATAATATGAATACCCTGCCACCACATACTTGGAAATGGTGTCTGCTTGCCACGGACAAATCCAGGCATTACGTCTAGCCACCATGTTGGAAGCCAGTGATTGTGCCACTAGAGTTTCATTGTATCGAAGGTGAAGGTCAGCTATAAAGGAGTTGGCCATGAGTACCCGTTCAATGCCTTCCCTAATGCCCCAGGCCTCAGATGGAATCATTTCAAGCAGTCTTCTAAGCCATACCATAGTGGCTCTGGCCACGGTGGAAGACAGTGTTAGAGTTTTAATGGCTGCCGCCAACCACTCATGAGACCTACGGAGAGCTGCCTCCGACCTTCTATCGAGGGGATCTTTAATATTGCCCTCTCCCTCCTTAGCTACTAGAGCTTCAGAATGTAATACTGCCACGGGGGCGTCCACAGGAGGGTTTTGGAGTAACAAATGAAATTGTTGGGGCATCAGGTACTTCTTTTTAAAATTTGTAGGCAGACCTTTATGTGCCGTGGGGTTCAGCCACTCCCTATGAATTCTTTTTACGAAGCATTCTGGCACTGGGAAGAATTTTGCACCTTCATTGTCAGAGGGGAAATATGCCAGATTGCCCTTTGGGTATCCTTTTATGGGTTTGTTTGAAGTGGATGAGGAGGATGGCATTGGTTGCTCTTCCGCATCCTCTGGATCACGCAAATCCAAGGCGGAGATCGTTTTATTAATTAACAACTGGATTTCTTCCACTTTAAAAAATTGTGCAGATTGTTCTGCAGTCTCCTCCGTGGCTTCCTCAGTGTCTGAGAATCTATCCTCCCCATCACTTCCGTCTATGCTAGACAACCCTTCCTCTTCTCCCTCAGGGAAGGATAAAGGGTCCCTCCTTTGAGTGCCATGGTCCTCCCTGGGGGGCCTATGGGAGACTCTAGGGCAGGGGTCCCCAAATTTTTAAAACAGGGGGCCAGTTCACTGTCCCTCAGACTGTTGGAGGGCAGGACTAAAAAAAACTATGAACAAATTCCTATGCACAAATGATTGTAAAATGTTTGATTTCACCTTTCAGCCTTTCTGTCATGGTCTATTTTTAGAACAGTGACCAAAGTATGTCAAGTACAGGGTGGGCTCCAAATATTGTTGGGGAGGCTGTGGAATACCTTCCCCTGTAAAAAAAAAAAGCAGAACTTTCCCAATGAAGCATTCCATCTAACCCAGGATCAGGTATCTTCCTGGGTTCTTTTCTCCCTAGCAGCCAGCGAGCGATTCGCCAGCCTGGCTGATGCCAATGGGAGTGAGGCAGAACAGAAAGCCTGAGAGCAACACATGGAGTAGCCGAGAGGGAAGGGCGGAGCAGGCATTGCCACATGTAAGGTTTCCAACTCTGGGTCAGAAAATGCATGGAGATTTGGGGGTGCCATCATGTAACTGCAATCAACGGCCGTTGGGGCCAGTTCCTCCTCTCCCTCGAGCCCCCACTGCACATGAATGGAGCCATCGCTGCCATGCCTGGCGGGCCGGATAAATGCCTTCAGGGGGCCACATTTGGCCCCCGGGCCGTAGTTTGGGGACCCCTGCTCTAGGGGGTTGAATTTGAAGTTGAGGGCGGGCGGCAGCGAGACGCTGATCCCTGGCATCCATTGCCTTTTCAATCGCGTTCCTCAGGAATTCAGCGAAAGCGGCAGGGGGAGCGTTCATCCATTGTGAAACTGGAGTTAGCTGGTTTCCAATTGCGTCGCCTCCCTCCGGGGCCCCTGCTACTTGCCTGTTTTCGGCGTTGTCTGCGCCACCCGCTGATGGACGCGACTGCTCCAAAGCCCTGGGAAGGCTGGAGGAGTCGGCCGCGGAGCCGCCGCTTTGGGCCGCGCCCTGGGAAGGTGCATAGCTCCATTGTAAATCTGCGCGTTTCTTCTTAGGCGGGGCCTCCGCCTGATCGGATTTCGCTGTCTTTTTTCCTCCTTTCTTCGGCTTCTTTGAAAGAGCACTGGCGGCCGTTGAGCCTTCCCCGCTGTTCTGTTGGCGGGAATCGGCCAAATCGGAGGAACGTGTGCGTTCCGTTGAGGAGCCAGTGAAGGTTTCTCTCTCTGGCGAGAAGGATCTCGCATCCATAATGGCGCTGTGGCATAAAAGGCGGGAAGCGCCTAGGCGCCAAAAATACAAGGTTCCCTGTCTAAGGGCTAACACCAAGCTACCCTAGCGCCTGTCTAATCTCACCCACGGATGGGTATCACAAACATACAGTACACAAAAACAGACAAACAGACTGACAAGGGAACACTAAATGGTAAGGGTTCTGAAAGAGCCTTAAACACACGTCTACCCTCTGCAGAGGCAGGAAAATACTGAGGTAACTTGACCTTGACAGGAACTACATGGAGAAGAAAATTTAGTACTTCCTGCCTCTCTGCAATTGGTAGCGAAGACACCCAATCAAGATGTCCCACGCCTACAGTAGAATAGAAGCCTCTCTTACAAAAGCCTGGCAGAATTAGGATGCCAACTTCTAAAATGAGGCAAGTGAGGATGCTGATCTCCTTAAGAAGGTGCAGAATGATCTTCTTAAGGAGATCATTCTGAAGTACCTGTGAGATATTAAAAAGGGCCCTACACCTACAGAATGCCAAATTTGCAGCCCTAAAGAATACCCTGAGTAAACCCTCTTTGATAGACCTCAAACAAGGGAAGAGAAGACAATTCAGAGCTTCAAACATTAAAACCAATCCCTTGAACTAGCCCTGGAAAGATACTGGTAGTCAGAGGAGTTTTAAAGTAGGAATGATTGGTTCTCATTAGCTTGAATTTGACAAAAGAGGGACTACAACATCTTTAACTGTTTGAAGTATCTGGATGGACCAACTATCAAGAACAACCCCACAAAGACTGCTTAACAATAATCTGATCTGGAAATTACCAATGCATGATTGACAGTGGATAGTCTCAGTTTCTGTCACTGGGAAATAGATGAATCAGTCGTTGAAAAAGGCACTCCAGGCCATGGACTAAGTACCTCAGTCTGTATCACTAAAAAGTGTCTCCAAATGGTTTTGTAGATACTGAAAACCATATGAGAAAATATTAAACCTAAGAAACCCCACAGATCAAATCTCTTGGGATGTAAAAGATGCATCCTAGCAACACCTTCTGGTACCTCTCTCCCAGGGAAAACTTGAACCCCTTAAAATTGGTGTCATCTAACCCTACATTTGAAAGGCAGTTAAAATGATATTATGGTTATGGTCACTCTCTCAGCAAACTGGAGAAGGTTCCTCTGAAATAGGGTCTGATGACAAATTTAAAAGGATCTAGCTAATGAGCTTGATCAAAAGAAACTGGAGTCTAGCTGCTACTTTCTTAAGCACAAATGCTCCTTGCTAAAAAACAGCAGTACGAGTAGCTTGTAGTTCCCACAGTTAGTAGCATCATTACCTCCTTCAATGGGGAGGTACATTTATCAGTAAACTGATTTATACCCCAATCAGCCTCTGCATTCAGTGTAAGCCAGAGGGAAAAGTTCCAAGAAGGCACACTATAAGACAGACCTCGCCAACAACCTGGTCAGAATCTGTGCAGATCATATAATTCTGGAAACTGAAGAAACCCATCAAATACAGATAGCTTCCAGAAGACTAGTGAGGAATGTGTGGTGCCCCTAAGTTCATATGTATCATAGAAACATAGAATAGCAATATTCTAAATAAATGAATACAACTTCCACCAATTTCTGTTTGCGGAGTTGCTGAAACAAAACAGAAACAAAGTTGTGCATATGTAACATGCCTTCTTTCCACACAATGGCAATTGCCCAGGAAAGATCAAAGACCTTAATCATCTAAAATTTCTCTGTTGCTGGACCATTAGCCCACAATCTTTTGTACATGCAGTGCCTAGCAGAGAGGTGTGTGTGTGAACTTACTGTAATATCCAGAACTAAAATATATGTTGAAAATGAAGTTTATAATCTAAATTTAATGAGAAAATTCAGAAATTTATTTATTAATTAAAAGTTATACTCTATGTTTGCTCTTGGCTCGAGGCAGCTTGGCTACGTTTCAACTATGAATTTATGTTTTAAATGAACTTTTAAACAAACTTTCAATGTTTTTTACTATTAATTTATGATTTAATACCAGTTAAAGCGTGATCCTCGATAGTGAAGGAACAAAAGGGATGACACAAAGTACCTTTACCTCTGAGAAAAACAGTGTTTCCTTAACAGCCGAAAGTTCTCGATTTGACTTAGAGAAGTAACATCTATTTGAAATGGCCTTTTTCTATAAACAAGAATGGAGCAATTACTGCTAATTAATACATCTGTTTCAAATTGGATACAATAGGATGCCAATTATTGATTCAACTACACAATAGCTTAATTTTAAAAAAGGAAAAACACTAAAGTGATAGCAGATACAGCAGACTTCCAAACATTCACCCATTTTGGTTTTGAGGCTCAAAATAGATCTTTCAGGGTCAGTCTATAACAGTGATGGCGAACCTTTTCGAGACCGAGTGCCCAAATTGCAAACCAAAACCCACTTATTTATCGCAAAGTGCCTACATGGCAATTTAACCTGAATACTGAGGTTTTAGTTTAGAAAAAATGGTTGGCTCCGAGGCATTCGTTACTCGGGAGTAAGCTTGGTGGTAGTCGGTGGCTTTGCTTTGAAGCAACCGTCCAACTCTTCCGACAGGTGAATCATGACCCTAGAAGGGTTTACTCAGAAGCAAGCCCCATTGCTGGCAACCGAGCTTACTCCCAGGTAAAGGATTGTGCTTTAGTTCTTCGCATGAAAATCAGTGGGGTTTGACAGCGCTTAACAGGGTTACTTATTCTGCCTCCCCAAAACTAGGTCTTAGGTTTAATGCTACTAATCGAGCCCAGTGGTCCAGGCCAGCCTAGATGTGGGGAGGGGGGGCACTCGATTTGCACGTGCCCACAGAGAGGGCTTTGAGTGCCACCTCTGGCACCCGTGCCATAGGTTCGCCACCACTGGTCTATAACCTGAAAAAAATAACTCCCCCTCCCCAGGCCTGTTTATTGCCCTTTACTGATAGTATGCCAACTTTTTTGCTTTTCTGTTTAGGGATTCAACCCTAACACTGCCTTGTAATTTCAGTGCTATATAGCCAATCACTATAGTTTGCTGGGTGACCTTGGGCCATTCCCATTTTCTGAGCCTTGACCCTAACTAGAATTTTGATGGGAGATTTCCAATGAATACCTCTTGAGCTCTCGAAGTCAGTCAGCCAGAAGTCCTCTGATGAGTACTGGAAGGATGACCTTGCTGGGTTGGAGTCCCAGTTGACTGGGCCTCGAGCACAGCCAGAAGCCTCACAGGATGCAGACAGAGCAGGCCCAAGCCAAGAGTTGGAAGCAAGAGTGGTTGCAGAAGCACCTCCATCCACTGAGGCCTGAATTAGCAGTCCACCCAGCTCACCTGAGTCTGTGAGGCAGCTGAGAATCTGTAGCCAGCAGGAACTGCATTTTAAAAGGCACAATGTGCACTTGGATGCCCCACCACCAAGGGAATCTGCTCAGAATCAGGACTAGGCAACAGCACAGACATGGCCCAGGAAAGAGGATGTCACAGGAGCAACACTGCTGAAAGCCTGACAGTTTTCTGCTGAACCTGCTCGCAGTCAGATAACCCAGGACTAAGACTCAGACTGGAGTACCTGACTTGATCCAGCCTTGACTCTTGTTGACCAAACTTCAGCCCTGCTTTACCTCACTCCATTGGACTTGAAGTAACCTTAGCTTCTCTTGCCTTGTCTCTGTTTTTGCAAACAGCTGTAACCTGAAACCCCATGAGCCTGGAAGGTTGGGCAATACCAAGGTTATGACTGGAAATGGCAAACCACCTCCAAATGTCTCTTGCCTTGAAAACCCTAGGGGATTGCCATACATCAGCTGTGACTTGATGGCAAAAAAAGAAAAGAAAGAGGAGGTGGTTATCCAGAATATTAAATGAAATTAATGAAATGCACTCTATGCCATACTGGCAGAACACTAGTAAAAGGACTGAAGTAGAGTTTGTGTGAAGCAGTAATTATTATTATTATGGTTGATTTCACAGCTGCCAGTTCTTTAGCTAGTTGTTGGCCTTTCATTACAATTTGAGCCTCAGAGGCCTAGGAAATTGTAATGTTCTGGCGCAGTATTCGGATTATTATTGGTTGATTTCACAGCTGTTAGTTCTTTAGCTGGTTGTTGGCCTTTCATTACAATTAAAAACTTTCTAGTTACTTTTCCATCCAACCTAGAGTCCCAAAGGCTGCAAACAATACTAACATTAAAATGTTAAACTCACACACAACAATTAAAACAAAACAAACAGACACACGAACAGGAAGGAGGTCCAATGATAACCAGTAAGAGAATGCCGGACAAAATAGAAAAATCTTCACGCACTGGCAGAAGATTAAATCTCCCTGGGGAGAGAATTCCATAATTTTGGTGACACAACTGAGAAAGGTCCTTTCTGAGTCATGCTGATGCAGGCTCTGGGGCCGTTCACACAAATGGCCCCAAGGGCTGCGTAGCTATTGGAGCAGGCTCCGCACAGCCGCGCAGTCCCTTGCCTCCTGCTGGCAGCCGTCGCTCTGCCGTCTCTCTGAGGAGGCCAGGGGACACGGCCCCATGTCCAGAGCGATGGCTGCAGCTACGGAGGCCAGGGGGCATGTCCCCTGGGCTCTTCAGAGCCACAACTGCCAGCAGGAGGTAAGGAGGCGTTTGGGACCGAGGAGGGGAATACGCCGTTTTCACCCGCTGCCGTTTGCATGGCAGCAGATGGAAGCCGGCATTTGCAGAAAAACTCGCTCCCCAAGCGAGTTTTGAAAACACCATTTGGGTGGGAAAAGAGCGCCGCTGCATCGATTTGGCAGCGGCGCCTGTGCGAAGGGTTCCCGCCAAAATGGTGTTTTACCAAGCTGAAGGCATCCAGCCATTGGTTCACGTTTCAACAGCCTCCATGGTATCCATTGGAAGCATGAGACAGTTAAATATCATTCACATATTGATAACAGCACAGTCCAGATGAATTGTCACAAAGTCCCAAAGCACTGGAAACAAGATGGAATTATACAGGACTCCACAGACCAGAGGCCAAGGAGCCAAAAAAACAATCTTCCAGCACCATCATCTACCCTCTAAGCATGACTGAAATCATGACAGAACAGAGATCTCCAGTCCTAACCTTGAAAGGCAGACCAGAAGAATACCATGACTGATGGTTTCAAAAATCACTGAGAGCTCCAGGAGAATCAACAGGTCATATTTCCCCCATTCATCTCCCAGAAAAGGTCATCCATCTGGGTGACCAAGGCTGTTGGAGTCCCACAACAAGGCCAGAAACCAGACTGAGAGGGATCTAAAAAATGGTTAAATAAATGGAGAAGGCCTGGGAAGACTGAGAGGCCGCTTTCCTCAAGATCGTTTTCCTCAGCCTCCACGCTGGCGAGAATTCCGCCGGCGTGGAGGCGAAGGCCGTTCGCATGCACGCATGCAGACGGCCTCAGCAGAGGCTCTGTGCGGAGCCGCCTCTTCCCCCTACCCCGTCCCACTCGTGCCGGGGCCACTGCTGGTTCGGGCTTCATCGCCCACGCTGCCCTCCGACCTCCAGGGGTCGGAGGACAGCGTGGGCGGGGCTTCGACGGCCAGCAGGTGACGACGGGGACAAGGTGAGTGGGACGGGGCAGGGAGACAGCGTGTTCCCGGCGGCGCGGTTCGCACCGCGCCTCCGGGAAGACGCTTTCCCCCCAACAACAACCCTTTAAAGGGTTGTTGTTTAGGGCGGCCTGACGCCGCCCTGGGGGAGGGGGAGGGCAGTCAGGTCGGCGCTGCTGCGTTGCATCAGCGCCGCCTGTGCGAACGGCGGCCTGGGGGCGGCATTTTTACCGCCCCCAGGCCGTCGTTTTTGGCCCATGCGGAAAGGGCCTGAGAGACACATATTCGCTCACTGTGAAACTCAATGGGTCCTTTTAGCTATGGTTCAGCACAAGCTTGTTGTGAGAATAAAATAGAGCAGAGGAAAACTACTTGTGTGGTTTTGGAAAATAACAAAACAAAATAAAGTAATAAGTAAAATTATCTTGAACCATAAAGTCTTAATATCTTGAAGTCAGCCATTGTTCTGCTCTGAAAACACCTTTTTAAAAGTCTGCTAAACTATCAAACTGAATTAATAGTATTATCAAAGTTAGAAAAGACACTAATCCTGTTGTAATCTCTAGTCAGGCTGACATATTTACCAGAATCCCTGAACCTTCTCTTTAGAGAACGGACACTATATTTTTATAAATATATATTTGTGTATTTTATAAATATACATTTGTGTATATATCCATAAAGACTTCTCTAATCAGAAACCGTGCAATTAGAACTGAATTGGATACTCATTTTCAAATGACCCTTTCCCCTTTCTTCACAAGGAAGAACTGAAATAAATTATGAAACTGGTAGATTGGATGCCTGCTGTTCATATACTTATCTGAAGGTGCTGGCTGCTCTTTAGCTGGAAGCAAACTTCCAGAGGATTCCTATTTATCTCCTTGCCAATCAAGAAGTGAATGACTGACAGTAACATAGCCTTATCTAGGCCTCCTGTCTGTGCTGCATTCTACTAAGTGATGTCATCGCTCTTGCAGAAGAAAATAAGCAGATTATTACAGTGACTAGAAGCAAACTAAACATTTGGATTTTTGCATGGACAGATTTACACACTGTCTGTCAGATAAAGCACAGTTTGCCTGCTGCTTACACAACAAGAATGTGCCTGACAGCTTCTTCCCAGCTTTAGTATCTGATTACATAAATAGGCCATTCCCCACCATTCCTAAAGACTGACAGTCTGTCTTAGTTTAAAGAGCAATTTCTGACTATCAGCTTTTCTGTCTTGCACACTGCTCTGATTAACATCAGGGCACTTCCTGGAGGTCCAGTCAGTTGGCATTTCTCTTTCTGTTCTGTTATATGCAGCATTATATTAAAAAGTCATAGCTATATGAAAAAGAATATTAACTGTATGAACCTGACAAAAAATAATATCATAATCTTAACCTTAGGTTTAACATGGTAACAATGTGTTCTGAAACTGGACCAGTAGGAGCTCTTGAATTTTTTTGTGAAATAGAAAACCAGTCAACAAAATTGCACAACCTCATTTTTGACTGGCAGTGTCATCCTGAGCAAAGTGACACTTTCTAGGACATTGACTGGAAAGCATTTAGAAGGATGCAACTCGGTTTAAGGTGGCACTGTGGATTTACTATTATGAACTGATTTTTACACCTATCAACAAATTACATTCTCTTCATTCGTTCTAAGTAATTACACTATGTATTTCACCATGGACCATTATTATTTCTTCATGAAAGAAGCAGGACATGGCACACAGCACTGGATTCTTCTTGTGGAGGAGGTGGTGGTTTCGTTTGGAGGCTCACCATTTTACACACAGATAATCTATAAGAATGTAGACCTGTAAGAAAAGCTCAGCTACTCAAGGCCAATCATACATTCTGGTCCAGTAGTGACAAGCCAGTGCCTCCAAGAAGCCCACAAATGGTGTGCAACCCCAGAACCAAGATGTAAGCTGTAATCAGGACATGACTTGACTCTGGCGCAAGATCAGTTCAGCTATCATGGCTAATAACTCTGACAGTCCTCCAGCCTCAATATCTTTTAAAATCTTCATTTAAGTCAACTAGGTATGTGGCCAGTAACACATCTTATTGCACTGAATTCTATAACTATACAACAGAGATATTGGCCAAACTCATATTTCCTATGCTTGAAAATACAAGGTTCAGAAGCACATAATGATAATGCTCCCTGTCCATATTTACCATGACAATGTTGGGTTTTTTTTCCTGACAAAATCTCTGTGATCTTTTCTGCTTGGTAGCCAATTGAGATGCAGACTGTGCATACACAGTGTCAGTAGTACCATCTGGTCATGTCCATATGGGTAGCTTTAACTTGATTATCTTGAGCGATGTTTACAGGATTGTTGGAACTGTAAGGACCACCATGTGTAATTCAGATCCCTGTCTATCTTGGCATATAAAATCCCATTAAGGTCAGAACAGGTGTAGGAAATCTTTCCAAATCCTCTGAAGGCAACCCACCTTGGACAGAGAGATTTGGGCAAATGATAGGATGGTGTTACATCTTCCCCTTTTTGGTAGCATGATTTAACAGGTAGTGGTGGAATCGCTGCAGATATTTCTGGAAAACACATCTTCTCTTGACCCTTTTAATATGGCTTCAGACCCAGCACTGGTCACTTGTGTGGATGACTGCTGCTTGCAAATTGGTGAGGGGGCCAGTCTCCAGAAGCCACAGGAAGTCAAAATCTACTTGAAGATTCCTGCCTCCCCAATTGGTTACTGAAGAAAACCCAGATGTCCTGAAACTCAGTGGAGAAGCACTTAATGTTTTCCATAGGTCTGTACTGTATCCTTCATATTTACGTTAACTCGCGTATTTTAAGGCTTCATTATATTTCAAAACATATGAAAGACTGTGTGCTTATATCTGATTATATTGTAATTCTGGTCAGTGGTTACAAACCAAATTAAATTGTCACATGAAGACCTCACTATAACATAGGTTAAATGTTTATTCTCTACTGCTATTAAAATCTGCTTTTTCTCACCAAAATTTAACTACAGGAGAGCGGTTATTTAAAAACACAAACTTACAAGCAACATTCAAACATTTATTTCCCCCTCCCACTGAACATAGGAAGGCGTTAATGAAGTTATTTGAAAAATGTTTCTAAGCTCTGAAAAGGGTAAGCACATAAAGAGCTCGGCCGGCTTCAGTGGTAAACAATCACAAGTCATAACCACAATATTGTTCCTAGTTATTTCAGCTATAACTTGTGAGGCTTCAGAGCCAGACAAACCAGATGAAATATGTTGCTTCAGGTCTTCTCTGATGGATCCCTCTGAAATATCCACATTATTGCTTTTATTTTATTATGTACCACACTTCATAACTGTACGCTGCAGAATACAATAAAAACCACACTACATGGCTTTAAGTACTTATTAAATAGGTCAAAAAGTTATCATAACAAATAAAAATGGGTACTATTCAGCACCCATTAATAACGTATTTTGTTGTGCTTCTAAAACAGGCAGGGAAACACTTCTGAAACTCCTCCAATTCTGCTTTCTTTGTGTTAAAAGTAAATAACGACTGCTACACACAGAATGTCTCTTTAAAAACATGTCTCTGGACTCTCACAGACAGACCTACCCAGCATAATGACAATATTCCTCCACTGTTAAACTGTATAAGATAGACAAGGAATGCTAAGAATTGAGATTGATATACAGTTGCCACTGGATGGGAAAACCGAAGACAACTGCATAGCCAATTAAACAAATAAAACTAGAAAATTGCTTTCAAGGACAGTTGATAGGTCTTCTTACATGCATCACCCAAATTATAAGACACAACTATTGGTCAATGTGAGGGAACGGCAAGATAAATATTAGACATTTATATATTTATTTTTCAAGTGTGGGCAGATCTGCAGATATCTAAATCTGCAGATTGGGCCTCACTTGAGAAAATGACATTTTTCTCCAAACTTGAGAAATCTCAAAGGTTTGCAGAAAAATCTGAAAAAGTTTTTAAAAATTACATTGGGCGATTTAAAATCCCTCCAAACAAACATGTGCAGACAATGAATCTAACTCTGTTGCCATAGACTCAGTGGTGACTTGAGGGCAGGAGCAATGGTAGGCTGGGTGAGGGAGGCCAGGGGCTGTGCTGGCCTTACTGGCTGCAACAGCAAGGGTGAAGGGAGTTTGGGAGCCACAGCAAGCCTAGAGGCAGCTGTGATGGTTGGTAGGTTTCAGGAGATGCACTGGCCTTGCCAGCATCAATGTCAGCGGGCGAGTGTTGAAGAGGTAGCAGCTTAGTAGGCTTGGTGGTGGAGGTAGTGATAGTGGAGGGGCAGCAACATGGGGAGGGGCAGGAGCATTGGGTTTGCCAGCATCAATGATGGTGGAGGGGGGAACCCATTGGCAGAGGCTGGGAAACAGAGGGACGCTGACCCAGAACTGTATAACAACTTGTCTACAATTGTGCCTTGATCAACTGATTAGTATCATTGATACAGAGCACAGTATTAAACTTAGGTGGATTCTACACAACATGTTTATGATAAGTTGAAATCATGAGCCCTCCGGGGGAGGGCAGTATAAAAATCCAATGATAAATGAATAAAGTATAAATGAGTTTGTTTTCCATTTATACAAAGTGAAAACAAGTACATTTATAACGATTGCAACTCGTTATAAAACTTGCTGTGCAGAATCCACTTAAGAAAGCTAACTGAAAATTGACACAACTGTGGAACAGAGGGATTAAAATTACATAGCATTAATAAAGATACACTCTCACTTCAAGTGGGTATTACGTAACTACTTTTGCTCTGCCCCAGTTCATTTACACAACACAGCTGCTTTTTTCAGAAATCTGATAATTTCAACTTAAAGAGGATCAACTAATCAGCTTTCTGGGTGGGTGAAACCCAACTGCAGGCAGAAACCACCACATAAACACATGTAAGATATATAGAATGGATGTGTGTGTTATAAAATAAGAAACTATATTTAAAAAACCATAGGCAAATGAAGTAATTTAGAAATGCATCATGTTTTCAAATATCATGGTATATAAATGCATTGCATTATTTTGCAGACCAACCATATGATTTTTTTTAATATACAAGGGATTTGGCCACTCCTGTTAAACCAGAACGCCAACAATTAGTAACTGAAAAGAAGATGATGTACAGGACCCAAGTACTAATGGGCCATGTCAAATCAAAAGAGCAGTACAACTCTAAAGAGATATGGCCAGGGATCCACTGAATTTGCACAGATTTTAAGAATATGAAAATTGGTTAACTTTTATCACTAATCAGTTGAACCCTGAGCTAAAACTCAAAACCAATATAGGTCAAATAAGTGAAAACCAGCGTTAGAACAAAGCCAGCAGGACTCTCCTGAACTGCACTGATGGCAAGAAGAGGCACTGAAAGAACAAATTTACACAGCTTTTGAGATATAGGAGAAGGAGAGTTCATGGTCAGGAAGGATGTTAAGGTTATGGACAGTGGAGATAAATGGATGGCTTGAACATGTAGACAGAGGTGAGGGAGCTGTGATTGAATAGGCTACTGTAGCTCAGCGGAAGCACTTCAGTCTTGCACAGAGTATAAAAAGACTCGTAGCAGAAAAAGAAATCAACGATAGCATATAACAGTTCTACCAAACTGGTGCATCAATATAAATTAAATTTAAAACTTAGGCTGCATACAGTGGAAATCATATTACACTTGATAAATCTCTACTTAACTGAAAGGAAATGGAGCTCCTGATGACCTCTCTAGTCCTGCAACTGTGCTTATTTATAAAATCCAAAGTCGCTTTTGAATCATTTCAAAGTACCATTAAGTCCAGCTAGTTAAACACATCCTAAGGCTATGACCCTGGAACCACTTGCTAGGGAGTACATGCTGCCAAAACCAGTACAATTTACTCCTGGGTCACATGCGTTTTAGGAATAGAGTGCCAATGTGTTGTTTGAGCAAAGATGATACTCAGTTTGTTCCCTACTTTTATGTCTTATAACCATGCTAGCAGTTTTTTTATGACAGGTGCTAGAATTCTGTGAATACTAAAACAACTGGGGGCACTATCGCCACACACAGCATTTTTGATCCAGTTCCTATGGAAAGGAAGAGCTAACTGGGAGGAAGCAAGAATTGTACAAAAGTAAGAGATGATCTAGTTGTTGGAAAGTGGCCCTGATCATAAGGATCCAACTCTGACAACAACCTCCCAAAATCAAGAAAATGAAACAAATTACTTGTAAATCACATTAATAAGAAGGGTTTTTAACTGTAGCATGTAGAATATTAACATCTGATGTGGCTACGAATAGTCACTGCTACTAGTATACATTAAGTGTTGTAATTGGTTTAAATCAGCATGGACCATCTGTCTTTAATACTCTTATTACAAGGCAGTAAGCAGAGAACTATTAGAGCTGCAGTATAAGCTGTAAGATCTTTACCCGTTCTTAAATCATTTAAAAATAATGAGAGCTTTAGCCTTTATCTAATTAACAAGTGCCTTCTTTGAATTAGAAAAACTGTATCATTTAGCCCACGGTTGTTTAGTAAATTGGCTTGGTGGCACGTAAGCTAATGCAGGGTAGCAGTGCAGTGTCTTGTTCCTGGCTTATTACTTGAATTATAATTCAATGATCACCTTAGATCATGGGCTATTCATAAATCAGGAGCCTGACATCAGATGAAAAATTGTATTAATATATGAAACTTATTATATAGTACAAACTGCTCTCTTGATAAATTACATTGTTCAGGCTTGACAATGATTGCATTTAAAACATTATTCCAGTTTGCTGTTTTACAGACTGAAACCTCTTCATGAAAAATTTACAATGCTCCTCTGTGTTTTGGAGTCAGAGGGCAATAGTAGCAAATGGCAGACATAACACCATACTTTAGATTTGCTGGCAGCAGCAGAGGACAGAAAACACTTTTAAGTGCAGGAGTGAGGGGAGGAGGGAAACCCTCAGATGTGCCCTTAGAATCTACATATCTCGCTTTATGAAGATACTAATTGTCCTCTGCAGCAGAAGCATAGTAAATAATGAAATTTTAATTTCAGCTTTCCGGATTGCTTTCTTCTAGATAGGTGCACATTTTGCAGAAATTTATAGCTTGAGAAGCAAAAATAAAGGGGCAAACCCATGAAGTTTAATTTGAATTGAGACTGAGTTCCTCAGATGATGCGTTATGACAAATGCTTTTTGCCAAGGCTGACTGGGTTACTCATGCTGTAGTTCCATATTATTTACATTAATTACATGAAGGCTGCTTTGTTAATGGTACATTCTGGTGTGGGTCGCAGCGTGATATGCTAATGATCTAAGAAAAATCTGCCTCTTCAGTATTTATGATAATTTGTAACAGGAAATAGGATTGCCTTTATTTCTTCAAGAGAATGAACAAAAAAATTAGAACGAAAACAATTTATTCACAGGGAGAAAGCAAAAGGTTCTAATCAGAGGCCATTTTAGTGTTGTAAGCAGAAAGCAACCATCTTGTTGAGGGTGGTGGTTTGACATAACCTTGGACAAAGTGGCAACATGGCCGGTCACCTGATCGTGCAGTGTGAAGATGACCGTCCACTGCAAATAAAATAATTTCAAAATTCCCTTAAAACCACAATTTTAGCTTCCATTTGGCTAAACGATCCAGGATAAAGGTTGTTGTTCTTTTTCTGTTCAGTTTGCAGTTGTTCTTAAATGACAAAAAGACTACAATGTAATATTAGGTTCTTCAGCTTCTATGCTCAGATAATCCAAAATTGAAAAACAGTATATTACTAACTTTAAAATATCACACCACAATTTTTCAGCAACAAACGCAGGATTTCTGAAGAAACAATGCTTCTCTGTTTTACTTTGGGTACCAGCAGTTGTAAACTGTAACTACTGTGTAACAGTTTGCAATGATCTGATGATTTTTCAAGCTCCAAGTGTACAATTCTGCTTTTATTCATCAGCAAAACTGTTACTGGTTTTACTGGAGAACGACTGAAGCCTTCAGGACCAACTCAGTGACCTACTGCACTGATAGATGAGTAAAATATAAGGAAACAGATGTTAAGTTGCACATTCAGTACACCTTCCAAAATTGCATCTTTAGGTGAAAACAATCTTAAAAGGCCAACTCTCCCATGGTAAAATATGTTTACAATAAAAGAAAATATTTGTGCAGTAGTAATAAATGTCTACGTTGATAGTGAGAACTGGGAATCCTATCATACAAAAAACCATTCACATGGTGGCATAATTTGCAAACATTTACCTTACATAAATGTCAGATCAGTTACTGGCACTGTAAGCGTGAACCATATTTATTGATATTATATAAAACTTGAAATTGGACCCAGCAATAAAAGGACTGAACTGCTAAACCATTTCAGATTATGATTATTTATTAATCATACTTTAAACTGAAACGTAGTGTCACTGTGACATGACTTATTCATCAGAGTGCAGTTCATGTCAAACAGATTTGTTAGGACGGGAGCAGGAGATGTTTTCCTTCAGAGACTGGGTTGATGGAACTGAGAAGGTCTTACACATGGGGACTCCAGGGCAGCTGCCCTGGACCCTGTGCTGGGGAGGTCAGCAGCGGCCCCTATGGCAGGAGAGCAAACTGTCTGCCAGTTCAGCAGCAGCTGCCACAGCGGGAAACAATGAGGCAGGGTGGTCTTCTTCCCTATCCCCCTTTGTTGTAAGTGGTTGGGCCACAGTCTTTTCCAAGGCAGGCCTGAGAAGGATACATGCCCTAGCACACAGCCTACCTTTGCCTCTCTGTTAGCAATGCAGCCAGACAATGGGACCGTTTTTAAGGCTCTTCCAGTCATTTCTCGGTATCAGACCGCCCAGATTCATGCAGCAGTGTAGGGGTAAGATGGGTGCAATCAAAGGCTTTGAAATCAAGAGAGTTGGCCTGACAATGCTTTCCCCCTCCCAAATCAAGTATGCAGAGCAGCAGACAATGCCTTCCCTGAAGGCTCAGCAACTCAAAATTGTATAACAGCATAGCCTTGAGAAGGGTCCATTGGATACGCTGGCTGCCTGGGCAACAGGCTGATGTATGCCCTCCTTCACTCAGAGAAAGACAAATCAAAAACTTTGTTTTCTGTGATCTTGACTGGAAGTAAAATTGAAATGGCTAAACAATACAGTAGTATTGCTGACTTCATCACTAATTTTCTGGATGATATTACCAGCAATAAGGGAAACACACACACACACCTGCCCAAACTTTCAGTAGCAAGGAGTGGAATGTTGGGATCATCTCTGTATCTGTGTAAGATCCAAGTTGGGCTTCTGTCTTCCCTTCCTGTTACAAATATAAAAGTCTGAGCATGGCCAGAGGTTGCTGACCCCTTGCTTTCAGTCTTCAGCTCACAGTTTCAAGCCATGGAGTCAGCTGACTGGATTCAGCATCAACCTGAGATGTAGCTCTTTATATTAGTTTCCATGCAGCTTTGGGTCTCCATTGGCCCCCATTGCCAGCCACTATCTCCCATTAACAACTCAAATTATGGTAAAACAAGGAGAAATCCTAATACTTCATAGCATTTTTTTCTGGATTCTGAAGTTTACTCTGACAAAGGCCCACATATCTCCTTCAGTTCAAAAGCAAAATTACAATTCCATTTATTCCCCCACAGGGTTTACTATGATAACTTACACATTAGTTAAGTCTCAGCTCAGAATACCTTGAATTTAACAGCCAGGGGAGAAAATTAACTTTGGGATGATGGAGAGAGTTTTGACTCTCAAACGTGTACACCCTAAAACTCTTATCGGTTTCTGAGGTGCTACTGGACTTAAATTTAACTAACCTACTGCAGATGAACACATCTACCCTCCAAAACAGTGTTCAGTGTTCGCATTTAATTTCCATGTACAGAAGTGCAGAATTTTTTTTAGCATAAAGTGCATGAGGTTTTCTCACCTCCACAAAACCTCCTTACTAGGAGAGAGAAGCCCCTCTGCAGGGTATTTACAATGCAATCCTATGCAAAGATATCCTAAAGCCCAATAATGTCAATGGACTTCCACTGGAGTAACTCTGTGTAGATTTCACTGTAAAAAGTACTGGTACTCACCCAAGAGATCAACTGAAATACTGAAGTTAGGTCTTTAAAAAAGTACACACTTGTTTTTATCCTGTTTAACTACTCATAAATACAAAAGGGAAGGAATGTGGTACTCATTCGTGACCCACCTTTATGGAAATGTTCCCTAAATGTTTTTTGCTTTAGAATTTTGTTCACACAGATGCCTCGTGGAGTCATTCCAAAATCAAAACCAAAAATAAATAAGCTAACTAGCAAACAGCTGCTGTGTTCAAGCACGATTCCTTCGGAAAAGGCAGAGCATGGTTGTTAAACACATTATATTGCTGAGGCAGGAACAAGTTATGTGTTGAGAAACAAAGCAAATACTAGAAATGTTTACTGGACATTTCTTTCAACTACCAGGATCCTGACCTCGGCGCTAGCCCTGTCTCACTGATACCTGGGGTTAGTTTGATGAAGAAAGGTTAAAGTGATAGGGTTATTTCATTAGTGATAAAGAATAATGAGTACTCAAAACGGCATCTGCAAAAAAAAAATTGTATTCCGCTCCCTTAGGTCTGAACACCTCTGCTCAATGAACAGCAACTCTTCATCTGCTAATTGGGGAATGGAGAGGTAAAGGTCATGTACAAAAACAATAGGGGATATAAAAATAATGCGCAGTAAAGGAAATTGCTACATCTACCAATTGTCAAAATGACAGCTGCTAGAGAGAAATGAGGGTGTCAAACCCAGATACTCCCATTGCTGCAGGGTGGGCAGCAAAACATTTCACCTACTGCTCCTTCACCAGCCTTTCCTTATGGGGGAGGGGGGCAACTGCTCCATTTATCAGCGAAAAAGAATAAATATTATTCTTCCTTGTTTGCTGCTCTTTCAAAATTCCTTGGATCTTGCTCACATGTTACATTTTGGAGTACCTTTCTCCATTGGTACACAAGTATCTGTCAGGCTGTGAATTGGCATTTTTTAACCCCTTATGGGAATACAATAGTATCATGCAACACTCCCAAGGAATTGTGTGGTGTTCATACTACTGAGCCGTAGTACAAAAACCACAGTTATTTATACTGTGAAGACACTGTGCAGAATAAAATACTGCGTACAGTTCATGTACATTCCTACTAAGACATGGGCATATGTGAATATAAAAAATAAGCTAATTCATCTCAAGGGTTTCCATGTGCCTAAGAATTAATTCCTGAAATACCTTCCTATAAGAGCTTTAATTTTTAGTTTTCATGCCACAGTTTATGCTATTATGCTACCTACCATGAAATTTCAAGACAGCAAACTGGTGACTGTTTCACATAATGTTTTGGGGGGAGGCACCCAAGTAGTCCTCCCTTTCAGCCCTTGCCCATTCTAGTGAGGTAACAGCCTTAGTCTGCTGCAGCCAACCCAGTTAAGAATCTTGTGGCAGCTTAAATAAACTTTCATGAGCACATTTAATGGGAAAACGGTCCATTGGTATTTACCCTGAAGGGGCCTTCTCCTGGAGAGCGATGAGGGCATCTTGGCCGGGTGATTTCCGACCTATACTCAGGGAGGTAGGACTAAACGATGTCACTTCCTGTGAAGGGCCGGACTCCATCTTAGATCCCCAGAATTCGATTAGAACAGCAGTAGCAAAGGACCTTGATTGGTCCAATGAGTATAACAGGAAGTAACAAGAACAATCAAAGTAAACATTTAAACATCAGAACAAGACAAGATTCAGTAAGGGACTCCATGTTCACGCTGAACTAACTAACAGGAATTGAGTAATTAACAAATATTTGCATATTGTAAGATGTGATTTTGGAGACTGCAAAAAAGCCCCAGGGAGGGACAAGATGCCCTCATCACTCTCCAGGAGAAGGTCCCTTCAGGGTAAGTACCAATGGACTGTTCTCCTGGAGGCAATCTCGGGCATCTTGGCTGGGACCTCCCCGAGCAGTGTCCCGTAACGGGTGGGATCTTAGTCTCCAAAGATATGCTCAAGCAGTCATGTGCCGAAGGCGGTCTCATTAGCGGTCTTGGTATGCAGCCTGTAATGCTTGATGAAGGATGAAGTAGACTACCATGTGGCCGCTATGCATACATCCTCTAAACGAATGTGTTGACGGAATGCTGCGTTAGTTGCAACACTCCACGTAGAATGTGCCGTGATGCCAGGAGGTACAGGAGTGTGAGAGGCTTTATATGCTTCAATAATGCAAGATCTGAGTGTGTAAATAAGTGATGCCTTCGACATCTGGGCTCCCAGATTAGGCGCATTGATGTTTATTAAAAGAGATTCAGTTCGTCTGATGGGTTCTGTTCGAATAATGAAGGACTTGAGAGCTCTTCTGACATCTAATGTGTGCCAAAGAATCTCCTTAGGATGGGAAGGAGATGGACAAAAAGTAGATATGATGACCTCCTGCTTCAAGTGAAAAGTGGAAGCTACCTTTGATACGAAGGTGGGATCCAGACGCATGACCACTCTGTCTTTATGAATCAAAGCTGAGAATTAACAGAAAGAGTCTATAGCTCCGATATCCTTCTTGTGGTGGTGATGGCAATTAAGAATAAAAGTTTCATGCGAACCCACTTTAGGTCCACAGACCGAATAGGCTCAAAAGGAGGTTTGGTGAGCGCAGAAAGTACCAGATTGAGTCTCCACGATGGAAATCTGTGGATTACTGGAGGTTGTTTCTGTGAAACGCCCTTGAGAAACCTAAGAATGTCAGGGTGCCTGGAAACAGGCACTCCTTGCAGTTTTGGCCAAATAGTTGTAAGGCCTGCTAACTGCCTGCGAAGTGTGGCGCTCCTGAGACCTTTCTCGAAGCCGATCTGAAGAAACTGCAGGACATGTGGAACGGAAGGGCACAACGGGTCAATGTTGTTTTCTTGAGCCCATGATAGAAAGTTCCTCCATGAGGAACTGTAGATCTGCTAAGTGGAAGGTCTGTGAGACGCGATGATAGTGTCTATGACTTGCTTGGAGTAACCCCTCTTAGCTAGGATCCTCCGCTCAAGCACCAGACAGTCAGACAAAACCATGTGAGGTTGGGATGTATGATGGGCCCTTGCAACAACATGTGGATGGGTGTGGGTAGTCTTAGTGATGGAGACATTGGCATTTGAAGAATCGAGGAAAACCACGGACGCCTGGGTCACCATGGTGCCACCAGAATTACCTCGATCCTCTCTGACCAGATCTTCCTGAGGAGTTTTGGAATGACAGGCGTCGGCGGGAAGGCATAAAGAAGCTCCCTCGGCCACAGAACTGCCAGGGCATCCACCACCAGTGCCTGAGAATGAAAATACCTGGTGAAGAAGCGAGGAAGCTGCGTATTCTGTGCAAACAGATTGATACTGGGACAGCCGAAGGTTTGAACAATCAGTTGGAATAATGTTGGGTGCAATTTCCATTCAGCCTTGATCACTGTTTGGCAACTCAACCAATCTGCCTGCACATTGAGATTCCCCTGAATGTGCTCCGCCAACAGCGAGAGGAGATGTTCTTCAGCCCAGGTCAATATTTCCACCGCTTGCCGATGAAGCCGAGGAGACCGGGAACCGCCCTGATTGTTCAGGTGGGTCTTGGCGGCCACAGTGTCGGTCTGGACTAAAAGATGACAGCCCTGAAGCTGGGGCTGAAAGGCTTGGAGCGCCAGGAGAATAGCTCTAATCTCCAGAAGGTTGATGGGGAGACAGAATTAAGTCATTGTCCAGAGACCCTGGGCCATGTCCCCCTGCAAGGATGCGCCCCACCCGCGGAGGCTGGCGTCGGTGAACAGCTGCCGTCTGTGTGGGTAGATGTAGATTTTTCCCATGGAGAGATTCCGCCGGTGAGACCACCTTTGCAGACTGGTGCGAAGTTGGCTGGTGATCTGTAGGGACCTGTCCTCCTTTCTCATGATTTGGAGTTGATGAGGCTGAAGGAACTCTTGTAGGGTCCATGCATGTAATCTCCCCCACTGCAGCATATCGATGATGGATATGAATAGCCCCATCAATCTAACCAATTGAAGGAGGGAAGCCCTCCTGGCTGAGAGGAAGACTGCGACCAATCTTTGGATCTTGAGAATCTTGGTCAGGGGAATGAAAAGACGGTTGTGTACAGTGTCTATGATTGCCCCATGTGTTCCATTCGTGTGGCTGAAATCAGAGAACTCTTCTGCATATTGACCACAAACCCATGATGCCAAAAGGTAGTCAGGACAACATCCAGATCCCGAAGGGCTTGCTCTCTGGACCTGGAGCGGATCAGGATGTCGTCCAAATATGGATGAATGTGCAGACCCCATTCCCTGAGAGCCATGATGGGGGCCAGAAGGATCTTCGGAAAAACCTGCGGAGCTGTGGCGAGACCAAAAGGGAGAGTCTTGTATTGAAAGTGCTCTGATCCCACTGCAAACCGAAGAAAATGTCTGTGGAGAGGATTGATGGGTATATGTAGATACGCTTCCGTCAGGTCGAGAGATGTTAAATAGTCACCTGGACAGAGGACTTCCACAATGGACCTCAGTGTTTCCATCTTGAAGCGTCGGAGACAGATATACCTGTTCACATACCAAAGGTTTAGGATGGCACGCCAATCTCTGTTCTTCTTGGGCACCATGGAAAAATGTGAATAAACACCGCAAGAACGCTTCGAAGTGGGCACTGGTTCAATGGCCTGGATGTTCAATAAGTGTTGAATGGCCTCTCGTGTTCTCTTTAGTTTGTCCGGATTGCATTGGGGAGGATATGTCCTGAAACGGGGCCTTGGAAATGTTGCAATTTCCAGAAGATAACCTGATGTCACGACCTCCTTGGTCCAGCGGTCAACATGGTCGCCTACCCAGAGGTGGTGGAAAAGCTGCAGTCGACCATTGACTGGAATGTGACGGTAGTCAGGATTTGGAAGAACATTCAGACTGGAAGGACTTGCCTCCTCTGTTGATTTGTCAAGGGTTAGAGGGACGAAAGACACTGCTGAAGTAACTGCGTCTGCGGAAAAACTGTTGTTGTTGATGTTACTGTTGAGGAAACCAATGTCTGCCATCCCTGGGAGCCCGGGAAAGTGTACTTTTTGTACCGAATGTAGTGTAAGGTTTATAGGAAGAAGAACCTTGATCTGACTTGACATACCTAGGCATGGACTTTTTATTTCCCTTAGTTTCTACTAGGACTGCATCTAATTCTTTTCAAAAGAGCCTGGAACCATGATAGTCATAGGTAGACATCACCTGCTTGGAGTGGAAGTCTGCGGACCAGGCTCTCAGCCAGGCCGGTCTCCTCACAACTACACCCAATGCTAAAGCCCGGGAAACCAGCATGAGGGAATCAAAGGTAGAATTGGCCCAATAAGAAACTGCCATGAGTACCTGCTCTAAACCCTCTCTCAATCCTTGTGCTTCGGGAGGAATCGTTGCTGAGAAGCCTCCGAAGCCATAATATTGAAGCTCTGGCCATAGTGGAAGAAGGGGTGAGGGCCCTAATACATAATGCCAGTCTGTCGTGAATCCTTTTTAAGAACATGTCTGCTCTGCGGTCTGCAGCGTCTTTTAGGGTGCCCTCCCCATCCTTAGTGACTAAACCACCCGATTGTAGGGCCATGACTGGTGCATCAACCAGAGGAGCCTTATAATGTTATAGACGTGCTCTGGAAGCACATACAGGTTCTTTAAGTGGGAATGACAGCTTTTGCTGGCTTCCAGATTGACCCATTCCTTTTTAATACATTTTCCAAAATACTCTGGAAGGGGGAAAGCATCTGGGGTATCCTCTGACTGAGGAAATAACTGAGGAGCAGCAGTGGTGTAGTGGTTAAGAGAATGTGCATTCTAATCTGGAGGAACCGGGTTTGATTCCCCGCTCTGCAGCTTGAGCTGTGGAGGCTTATCTGGGAAATTCAGATTAGCCTGTGCACTCCAGCACATGCCAGCTGGGTGACCTTGGGCTAGTCACAGCTTTTCAGAGCTCTCTCAGCCCCACCCACCTCACAGGGTGTTTGTTGTGAGGGGGGAAAGGCAAGGAGGTTGTAAGGAGGGATATAAATCCAAACTACTCCTCCTCCTCCTCCTCCTCCTCCTCCTCCTCCTCCTCCTCCTCTTCTTCTTCTTCTTCTTCTTCTTCTTCTTCTTCTTCTTCTTCTTCTGGGGGGGGGGGTGGGGGGGGGGGGGGGTGGGGGGGGGGGGGGGTGGGGGGGGGGGGGGGTGGGGGGGGGGGGGGGTGGGGGGGGGGGGGGGTGGGGGGGGGGGGGGGTGGGGGGGGGGGGGGGTGGGGGGGGGGGGGGGTGGGGGGGGGGGGGGGTGGGGGGGGGGGGGGGTGGGGGGGGGGGGGGGTGGGGGGGGGGGGGGGTGGGGGGGGGGGGGGGTGGGGGGGGGGGGGGGTGGGGGGGGGGGGGGGTGGGGGGGGGGGGGGGTGGGGGGGGGGGGGGGTGGGGGGGGGGGGGGGTGGGGGGGGGGGGGGGTGGGGGGGGGGGGGGGTGGGGGGGGGGGGGGGTGGGGGGGGGGGGGGGTGGGGGGGGGGGGGGGTGGGGGGGGGGGGGGGTGGGGGGGGGGGGGGGTGGGGGGGGGGGGGGGTGGGGGGGGGGGGGGGTGGGGGGGGGGGGGGGTGGGGGGGGGGGGGGGTGGGGGGGGGGGGGGGTGGGGGGGGGGGGGGGTGGGGGGGGGGGGGGGTGGGGGGGGGGGGGGGTGGGGGGGGGGGGGGGTGGGGGGGGGGGGGGGTGGGGGGGGGGGGGGGTGGGGGGGGGGGGGGGTGGGGGGGGGGGGGGGTGGGGGGGGGGGGGGGTGGGGGGGGGGGGGGGTGGGGGGGGGGGGGGGTGGGGGGGGGGGGGGGTGGGGGGGGGGGGGGGTGGGGGGGGGGGGGGGTGGGGGGGGGGGGGGGTGGGGGGGGGGGGGGGTGGGGGGGGGGGGGGGTGGGGGGGGGGGGGGGTGGGGGGGGGGGGGGGTGGGGGGGGGGGGGGGTGGGGGGGGGGGGGGGTGGGGGGGGGGGGGGGTGGGGGGGGGGGGGGGTGGGGGGGGGGGGGGGTGGGGGGGGGGGGGGGTGGGGGGGGGGGGGGGTGGGGGGGGGGGGGGGTGGGGGGGGGGGGGGGTGGGGGGGGGGGGGGGTGGGGGGGGGGGGGGGTGGGGGGGGGGGGGGGTGGGGGGGGGGGGGGGTGGGGGGGGGGGGGGGTGGGGGGGGGGGGGGGTGGGGGGGGGGGGGGGTGGGGGGGGGGGGGGGTGGGGGGGGGGGGGGGTGGGGGGGGGGGGGGGTGGGGGGGGGGGGGGGTGGGGGGGGGGGGGGGTGGGGGGGGGGGGGGGTGGGGGGGGGGGGGGGTGGGGGGGGGGGGGGGTGGGGGGGGGGGGGGGTGGGGGGGGGGGGGGGTGGGGGGGGGGGGGGGTGGGGGGGGGGGGGGGTGGGGGGGGGGGGGGGTGGGGGGGGGGGGGGGTGGGGGGGGGGGGGGGTGGGGGGGGGGGGGGGTGGGGGGGGGGGGGGGTGGGGGGGGGGGGGGGTGGGGGGGGGGGGGGGTGGGGGGGGGGGGGGGTGGGGGGGGGGGGGGGTGGGGGGGGGGGGGGGTGGGGGGGGGGGGGGGTGGGGGGGGGGGGGGGTGGGGGGGGGGGGGGGTGGGGGGGGGGGGGGGTGGGGGGGGGGGGGGGTGGGGGGGGGGGGGGGTGGGGGGGGGGGGGGGTGGGGGGGGGGGGGGGTGGGGGGGGGGGGGGGTGGGGGGGGGGGGGGGTGGGGGGGGGGGGGGGTGGGGGGGGGGGGGGGTGGGGGGGGGGGGGGGTGGGGGGGGGGGGGGGTGGGGGGGGGGGGGGGTGGGGGGGGGGGGGGGTGGGGGGGGGGGGGGGTGGGGGGGGGGGGGGGTGGGGGGGGGGGGGGGTGGGGGGGGGGGGGGGTGGGGGGGGGGGGGGGTGGGGGGGGGGGGGGGTGGGGGGGGGGGGGGGTGGGGGGGGGGGGGGGTGGGGGGGGGGGGGGGTGGGGGGGGGGGGGGGTGGGGGGGGGGGGGGGTGGGGGGGGGGGGGGGTGGGGGGGGGGGGGGGTGGGGGGGGGGGGGGGTGGGGGGGGGGGGGGGTGGGGGGGGGGGGGGGTGGGGGGGGGGGGGGGTGGGGGGGGGGGGGGGTGGGGGGGGGGGGGGGTGGGGGGGGGGGGGGGTGGGGGGGGGGGGGGGTGGGGGGGGGGGGGGGTGGGGGGGGGGGGGGGTGGGGGGGGGGGGGGGTGGGGGGGGGGGGGGGTGGGGGGGGGGGGGGGTGGGGGGGGGGGGGGGTGGGGGGGGGGGGGGGTGGGGGGGGGGGGGGGTGGGGGGGGGGGGGGGTGGGGGGGGGGGGGGGTGGGGGGGGGGGGGGGTGGGGGGGGGGGGGGGTGGGGGGGGGGGGGGGTGGGGGGGGGGGGGGGTGGGGGGGGGGGGGGGTGGGGGGGGGGGGGGGTGGGGGGGGGGGGGGGTGGGGGGGGGGGGGGGTGGGGGGGGGGGGGGGTGGGGGGGGGGGGGGGTGGGGGGGGGGGGGGGTGGGGGGGGGGGGGGGTGGGGGGGGGGGGGGGTGGGGGGGGGGGGGGGTGGGGGGGGGGGGGGGTGGGGGGGGGGGGGGGTGGGGGGGGGGGGGGGTGGGGGGGGGGGGGGGTGGGGGGGGGGGGGGGTGGGGGGGGGGGGGGGTGGGGGGGGGGGGGGGTGGGGGGGGGGGGGGGTGGGGGGGGGGGGGGGTGGGGGGGGGGGGGGGTGGGGGGGGGGGGGGGTGGGGGGGGGGGGGGGTGGGGGGGGGGGGGGGTGGGGGGGGGGGGGGGTGGGGGGGGGGGGGGGTGGGGGGGGGGGGGGGTGGGGGGGGGGGGGGGTGGGGGGGGGGGGGGGTGGGGGGGGGGGGGGGTGGGGGGGGGGGGGGGTGGGGGGGGGGGGGGGTGGGGGGGGGGGGGGGTGGGGGGGGGGGGGGGTGGGGGGGGGGGGGGGTGGGGGGGGGGGGGGGTGGGGGGGGGGGGGGGTGGGGGGGGGGGGGGGTGGGGGGGGGGGGGGGTGGGGGGGGGGGGGGGTGGGGGGGGGGGGGGGTGGGGGGGGGGGGGGGTGGGGGGGGGGGGGGGTGGGGGGGGGGGGGGGTGGGGGGGGGGGGGGGTGGGGGGGGGGGGGGGTGGGGGGGGGGGGGGGTGGGGGGGGGGGGGGGTGGGGGGGGGGGGGGGTGGGGGGGGGGGGGGGTGGGGGGGGGGGGGGGTGGGGGGGGGGGGGGGTGGGGGGGGGGGGGGGTGGGGGGGGGGGGGGGTGGGGGGGGGGGGGGGTGGGGGGGGGGGGGGGTGGGGGGGGGGGGGGGTGGGGGGGGGGGGGGGTGGGGGGGGGGGGGGGTGGGGGGGGGGGGGGGTGGGGGGGGGGGGGGGTGGGGGGGGGGGGGGGTGGGGGGGGGGGGGGGTGGGGGGGGGGGGGGGTGGGGGGGGGGGGGGGTGGGGGGGGGGGGGGGTGGGGGGGGGGGGGGGTGGGGGGGGGGGGGGGTGGGGGGGGGGGGGGGTGGGGGGGGGGGGGGGTGGGGGGGGGGGGGGGTGGGGGGGGGGGGGGGTGGGGGGGGGGGGGGGTGGGGGGGGGGGGGGGTGGGGGGGGGGGGGGGTGGGGGGGGGGGGGGGTGGGGGGGGGGGGGGGTGGGGGGGGGGGGGGGTGGGGGGGGGGGGGGGTGGGGGGGGGGGGGGGTGGGGGGGGGGGGGGGTGGGGGGGGGGGGGGGTGGGGGGGGGGGGGGGTGGGGGGGGGGGGGGGTGGGGGGGGGGGGGGGTGGGGGGGGGGGGGGGTGGGGGGGGGGGGGGGTGGGGGGGGGGGGGGGTGGGGGGGGGGGGGGGTGGGGGGGGGGGGGGGTGGGGGGGGGGGGGGGTGGGGGGGGGGGGGGGTGGGGGGGGGGGGGGGTGGGGGGGGGGGGGGGTGGGGGGGGGGGGGGGTGGGGGGGGGGGGGGGTGGGGGGGGGGGGGGGTGGGGGGGGGGGGGGGTGGGGGGGGGGGGGGGTGGGGGGGGGGGGGGGTGGGGGGGGGGGGGGGTGGGGGGGGGGGGGGGTGGGGGGGGGGGGGGGTGGGGGGGGGGGGGGGTGGGGGGGGGGGGGGGTGGGGGGGGGGGGGGGTGGGGGGGGGGGGGGGTGGGGGGGGGGGGGGGTGGGGGGGGGGGGGGGTGGGGGGGGGGGGGGGTGGGGGGGGGGGGGGGTGGGGGGGGGGGGGGGTGGGGGGGGGGGGGGGTGGGGGGGGGGGGGGGTGGGGGGGGGGGGGGGTGGGGGGGGGGGGGGGTGGGGGGGGGGGGGGGTGGGGGGGGGGGGGGGTGGGGGGGGGGGGGGGTGGGGGGGGGGGGGGGTGGGGGGGGGGGGGGGTGGGGGGGGGGGGGGGTGGGGGGGGGGGGGGGTGGGGGGGGGGGGGGGTGGGGGGGGGGGGGGGTGGGGGGGGGGGGGGGTGGGGGGGGGGGGGGGTGGGGGGGGGGGGGGGTGGGGGGGGGGGGGGGTGGGGGGGGGGGGGGGTGGGGGGGGGGGGGGGTGGGGGGGGGGGGGGGTGGGGGGGGGGGGGGGTGGGGGGGGGGGGGGGTGGGGGGGGGGGGGGGTGGGGGGGGGGGGGGGTGGGGGGGGGGGGGGGTGGGGGGGGGGGGGGGTGGGGGGGGGGGGGGGTGGGGGGGGGGGGGGGTGGGGGGGGGGGGGGGTGGGGGGGGGGGGGGGTGGGGGGGGGGGGGGGTGGGGGGGGGGGGGGGTGGGGGGGGGGGGGGGTGGGGGGGGGGGGGGGTGGGGGGGGGGGGGGGTGGGGGGGGGGGGGGGTGGGGGGGGGGGGGGGTGGGGGGGGGGGGGGGTGGGGGGGGGGGGGGGTGGGGGGGGGGGGGGGTGGGGGGGGGGGGGGGTGGGGGGGGGGGGGGGTGGGGGGGGGGGGGGGTGGGGGGGGGGGGGGGTGGGGGGGGGGGGGGGTGGGGGGGGGGGGGGGTGGGGGGGGGGGGGGGTGGGGGGGGGGGGGGGTGGGGGGGGGGGGGGGTGGGGGGGGGGGGGGGTGGGGGGGGGGGGGGGTGGGGGGGGGGGGGGGTGGGGGGGGGGGGGGGTGGGGGGGGGGGGGGGTGGGGGGGGGGGGGGGTGGGGGGGGGGGGGGGTGGGGGGGGGGGGGGGTGGGGGGGGGGGGGGGTGGGGGGGGGGGGGGGTGGGGGGGGGGGGGGGTGGGGGGGGGGGGGGGTGGGGGGGGGGGGGGGTGGGGGGGGGGGGGGGTGGGGGGGGGGGGGGGTGGGGGGGGGGGGGGGTGGGGGGGGGGGGGGGTGGGGGGGGGGGGGGGTGGGGGGGGGGGGGGGTGGGGGGGGGGGGGGGTGGGGGGGGGGGGGGGTGGGGGGGGGGGGGGGTGGGGGGGGGGGGGGGTGGGGGGGGGGGGGGGTGGGGGGGGGGGGGGGTGGGGGGGGGGGGGGGTGGGGGGGGGGGGGGGTGGGGGGGGGGGGGGGTGGGGGGGGGGGGGGGTGGGGGGGGGGGGGGGTGGGGGGGGGGGGGGGTGGGGGGGGGGGGGGGTGGGGGGGGGGGGGGGTGGGGGGGGGGGGGGGTGGGGGGGGGGGGGGGTGGGGGGGGGGGGGGGTGGGGGGGGGGGGGGGTGGGGGGGGGGGGGGGTGGGGGGGGGGGGGGGTGGGGGGGGGGGGGGGTGGGGGGGGGGGGGGGTGGGGGGGGGGGGGGGTGGGGGGGGGGGGGGGTGGGGGGGGGGGGGGGTGGGGGGGGGGGGGGGTGGGGGGGGGGGGGGGTGGGGGGGGGGGGGGGTGGGGGGGGGGGGGGGTGGGGGGGGGGGGGGGTGGGGGGGGGGGGGGGTGGGGGGGGGGGGGGGTGGGGGGGGGGGGGGGTGGGGGGGGGGGGGGGTGGGGGGGGGGGGGGGTGGGGGGGGGGGGGGGTGGGGGGGGGGGGGGGTGGGGGGGGGGGGGGGTGGGGGGGGGGGGGGGTGGGGGGGGGGGGGGGTGGGGGGGGGGGGGGGTGGGGGGGGGGGGGGGTGGGGGGGGGGGGGGGTGGGGGGGGGGGGGGGTGGGGGGGGGGGGGGGTGGGGGGGGGGGGGGGTGGGGGGGGGGGGGGGTGGGGGGGGGGGGGGGTGGGGGGGGGGGGGGGTGGGGGGGGGGGGGGGTGGGGGGGGGGGGGGGTGGGGGGGGGGGGGGGTGGGGGGGGGGGGGGGTGGGGGGGGGGGGGGGTGGGGGGGGGGGGGGGTGGGGGGGGGGGGGGGTGGGGGGGGGGGGGGGTGGGGGGGGGGGGGGGTGGGGGGGGGGGGGGGTGGGGGGGGGGGGGGGTGGGGGGGGGGGGGGGTGGGGGGGGGGGGGGGTGGGGGGGGGGGGGGGTGGGGGGGGGGGGGGGTGGGGGGGGGGGGGGGTGGGGGGGGGGGGGGGTGGGGGGGGGGGGGGGTGGGGGGGGGGGGGGGTGGGGGGGGGGGGGGGTGGGGGGGGGGGGGGGTGGGGGGGGGGGGGGGTGGGGGGGGGGGGGGGTGGGGGGGGGGGGGGGTGGGGGGGGGGGGGGGTGGGGGGGGGGGGGGGTGGGGGGGGGGGGGGGTGGGGGGGGGGGGGGGTGGGGGGGGGGGGGGGTGGGGGGGGGGGGGGGTGGGGGGGGGGGGGGGTGGGGGGGGGGGGGGGTGGGGGGGGGGGGGGGTGGGGGGGGGGGGGGGTGGGGGGGGGGGGGGGTGGGGGGGGGGGGGGGTGGGGGGGGGGGGGGGTGGGGGGGGGGGGGGGTGGGGGGGGGGGGGGGTGGGGGGGGGGGGGGGTGGGGGGGGGGGGGGGTGGGGGGGGGGGGGGGTGGGGGGGGGGGGGGGTGGGGGGGGGGGGGGGTGGGGGGGGGGGGGGGTGGGGGGGGGGGGGGGTGGGGGGGGGGGGGGGTGGGGGGGGGGGGGGGTGGGGGGGGGGGGGGGTGGGGGGGGGGGGGGGTGGGGGGGGGGGGGGGTGGGGGGGGGGGGGGGTGGGGGGGGGGGGGGGTGGGGGGGGGGGGGGGTGGGGGGGGGGGGGGGTGGGGGGGGGGGGGGGTGGGGGGGGGGGGGGGTGGGGGGGGGGGGGGGTGGGGGGGGGGGGGGGTGGGGGGGGGGGGGGGTGGGGGGGGGGGGGGGTGGGGGGGGGGGGGGGTGGGGGGGGGGGGGGGTGGGGGGGGGGGGGGGTGGGGGGGGGGGGGGGTGGGGGGGGGGGGGGGTGGGGGGGGGGGGGGGTGGGGGGGGGGGGGGGTGGGGGGGGGGGGGGGTGGGGGGGGGGGGGGGTGGGGGGGGGGGGGGGTGGGGGGGGGGGGGGGTGGGGGGGGGGGGGGGTGGGGGGGGGGGGGGGTGGGGGGGGGGGGGGGTGGGGGGGGGGGGGGGTGGGGGGGGGGGGGGGTGGGGGGGGGGGGGGGTGGGGGGGGGGGGGGGTGGGGGGGGGGGGGGGTGGGGGGGGGGGGGGGTGGGGGGGGGGGGGGGTGGGGGGGGGGGGGGGTGGGGGGGGGGGGGGGTGGGGGGGGGGGGGGGTGGGGGGGGGGGGGGGTGGGGGGGGGGGGGGGTGGGGGGGGGGGGGGGTGGGGGGGGGGGGGGGTGGGGGGGGGGGGGGGTGGGGGGGGGGGGGGGTGGGGGGGGGGGGGGGTGGGGGGGGGGGGGGGTGGGGGGGGGGGGGGGTGGGGGGGGGGGGGGGTGGGGGGGGGGGGGGGTGGGGGGGGGGGGGGGTGGGGGGGGGGGGGGGTGGGGGGGGGGGGGGGTGGGGGGGGGGGGGGGTGGGGGGGGGGGGGGGTGGGGGGGGGGGGGGGTGGGGGGGGGGGGGGGTGGGGGGGGGGGGGGGTGGGGGGGGGGGGGGGTGGGGGGGGGGGGGGGTGGGGGGGGGGGGGGGTGGGGGGGGGGGGGGGTGGGGGGGGGGGGGGGTGGGGGGGGGGGGGGGTGGGGGGGGGGGGGGGTGGGGGGGGGGGGGGGTGGGGGGGGGGGGGGGTGGGGGGGGGGGGGGGTGGGGGGGGGGGGGGGTGGGGGGGGGGGGGGGTGGGGGGGGGGGGGGGTGGGGGGGGGGGGGGGTGGGGGGGGGGGGGGGTGGGGGGGGGGGGGGGTGGGGGGGGGGGGGGGTGGGGGGGGGGGGGGGTGGGGGGGGGGGGGGGTGGGGGGGGGGGGGGGTGGGGGGGGGGGGGGGTGGGGGGGGGGGGGGGTGGGGGGGGGGGGGGGTGGGGGGGGGGGGGGGTGGGGGGGGGGGGGGGTGGGGGGGGGGGGGGGTGGGGGGGGGGGGGGGTGGGGGGGGGGGGGGGTGGGGGGGGGGGGGGGTGGGGGGGGGGGGGGGTGGGGGGGGGGGGGGGTGGGGGGGGGGGGGGGTGGGGGGGGGGGGGGGTGGGGGGGGGGGGGGGTGGGGGGGGGGGGGGGTGGGGGGGGGGGGGGGTGGGGGGGGGGGGGGGTGGGGGGGGGGGGGGGTGGGGGGGGGGGGGGGTGGGGGGGGGGGGGGGTGGGGGGGGGGGGGGGTGGGGGGGGGGGGGGGTGGGGGGGGGGGGGGGTGGGGGGGGGGGGGGGTGGGGGGGGGGGGGGGTGGGGGGGGGGGGGGGTGGGGGGGGGGGGGGGTGGGGGGGGGGGGGGGTGGGGGGGGGGGGGGGTGGGGGGGGGGGGGGGTGGGGGGGGGGGGGGGTGGGGGGGGGGGGGGGTGGGGGGGGGGGGGGGTGGGGGGGGGGGGGGGTGGGGGGGGGGGGGGGTGGGGGGGGGGGGGGGTGGGGGGGGGGGGGGGTGGGGGGGGGGGGGGGTGGGGGGGGGGGGGGGTGGGGGGGGGGGGGGGTGGGGGGGGGGGGGGGTGGGGGGGGGGGGGGGTGGGGGGGGGGGGGGGTGGGGGGGGGGGGGGGTGGGGGGGGGGGGGGGTGGGGGGGGGGGGGGGTGGGGGGGGGGGGGGGTGGGGGGGGGGGGGGGTGGGGGGGGGGGGGGGTGGGGGGGGGGGGGGGTGGGGGGGGGGGGGGGTGGGGGGGGGGGGGGGTGGGGGGGGGGGGGGGTGGGGGGGGGGGGGGGTGGGGGGGGGGGGGGGTGGGGGGGGGGGGGGGTGGGGGGGGGGGGGGGTGGGGGGGGGGGGGGGTGGGGGGGGGGGGGGGTGGGGGGGGGGGGGGGTGGGGGGGGGGGGGGGTGGGGGGGGGGGGGGGTGGGGGGGGGGGGGGGTGGGGGGGGGGGGGGGTGGGGGGGGGGGGGGGTGGGGGGGGGGGGGGGTGGGGGGGGGGGGGGGTGGGGGGGGGGGGGGGTGGGGGGGGGGGGGGGTGGGGGGGGGGGGGGGTGGGGGGGGGGGGGGGTGGGGGGGGGGGGGGGTGGGGGGGGGGGGGGGTGGGGGGGGGGGGGGGTGGGGGGGGGGGGGGGTGGGGGGGGGGGGGGGTGGGGGGGGGGGGGGGTGGGGGGGGGGGGGGGTGGGGGGGGGGGGGGGTGGGGGGGGGGGGGGGTGGGGGGGGGGGGGGGTGGGGGGGGGGGGGGGTGGGGGGGGGGGGGGGTGGGGGGGGGGGGGGGTGGGGGGGGGGGGGGGTGGGGGGGGGGGGGGGTGGGGGGGGGGGGGGGTGGGGGGGGGGGGGGGTGGGGGGGGGGGGGGGTGGGGGGGGGGGGGGGTGGGGGGGGGGGGGGGTGGGGGGGGGGGGGGGTGGGGGGGGGGGGGGGTGGGGGGGGGGGGGGGTGGGGGGGGGGGGGGGTGGGGGGGGGGGGGGGTGGGGGGGGGGGGGGGTGGGGGGGGGGGGGGGTGGGGGGGGGGGGGGGTGGGGGGGGGGGGGGGTGGGGGGGGGGGGGGGTGGGGGGGGGGGGGGGTGGGGGGGGGGGGGGGTGGGGGGGGGGGGGGGTGGGGGGGGGGGGGGGTGGGGGGGGGGGGGGGTGGGGGGGGGGGGGGGTGGGGGGGGGGGGGGGTGGGGGGGGGGGGGGGTGGGGGGGGGGGGGGGTGGGGGGGGGGGGGGGTGGGGGGGGGGGGGGGTGGGGGGGGGGGGGGGTGGGGGGGGGGGGGGGTGGGGGGGGGGGGGGGTGGGGGGGGGGGGGGGTGGGGGGGGGGGGGGGTGGGGGGGGGGGGGGGTGGGGGGGGGGGGGGGTGGGGGGGGGGGGGGGTGGGGGGGGGGGGGGGTGGGGGGGGGGGGGGGTGGGGGGGGGGGGGGGTGGGGGGGGGGGGGGGTGGGGGGGGGGGGGGGTGGGGGGGGGGGGGGGTGGGGGGGGGGGGGGGTGGGGGGGGGGGGGGGTGGGGGGGGGGGGGGGTGGGGGGGGGGGGGGGTGGGGGGGGGGGGGGGTGGGGGGGGGGGGGGGTGGGGGGGGGGGGGGGTGGGGGGGGGGGGGGGTGGGGGGGGGGGGGGGTGGGGGGGGGGGGGGGTGGGGGGGGGGGGGGGTGGGGGGGGGGGGGGGTGGGGGGGGGGGGGGGTGGGGGGGGGGGGGGGTGGGGGGGGGGGGGGGTGGGGGGGGGGGGGGGTGGGGGGGGGGGGGGGTGGGGGGGGGGGGGGGTGGGGGGGGGGGGGGGTGGGGGGGGGGGGGGGTGGGGGGGGGGGGGGGTGGGGGGGGGGGGGGGTGGGGGGGGGGGGGGGTGGGGGGGGGGGGGGGTGGGGGGGGGGGGGGGTGGGGGGGGGGGGGGGTGGGGGGGGGGGGGGGTGGGGGGGGGGGGGGGTGGGGGGGGGGGGGGGTGGGGGGGGGGGGGGGTGGGGGGGGGGGGGGGTGGGGGGGGGGGGGGGTGGGGGGGGGGGGGGGTGGGGGGGGGGGGGGGTGGGGGGGGGGGGGGGTGGGGGGGGGGGGGGGTGGGGGGGGGGGGGGGTGGGGGGGGGGGGGGGTGGGGGGGGGGGGGGGTGGGGGGGGGGGGGGGTGGGGGGGGGGGGGGGTGGGGGGGGGGGGGGGTGGGGGGGGGGGGGGGTGGGGGGGGGGGGGGGTGGGGGGGGGGGGGGGTGGGGGGGGGGGGGGGTGGGGGGGGGGGGGGGTGGGGGGGGGGGGGGGTGGGGGGGGGGGGGGGTGGGGGGGGGGGGGGGTGGGGGGGGGGGGGGGTGGGGGGGGGGGGGGGTGGGGGGGGGGGGGGGTGGGGGGGGGGGGGGGTGGGGGGGGGGGGGGGTGGGGGGGGGGGGGGGTGGGGGGGGGGGGGGGTGGGGGGGGGGGGGGGTGGGGGGGGGGGGGGGTGGGGGGGGGGGGGGGTGGGGGGGGGGGGGGGTGGGGGGGGGGGGGGGTGGGGGGGGGGGGGGGTGGGGGGGGGGGGGGGTGGGGGGGGGGGGGGGTGGGGGGGGGGGGGGGTGGGGGGGGGGGGGGGTGGGGGGGGGGGGGGGTGGGGGGGGGGGGGGGTGGGGGGGGGGGGGGGTGGGGGGGGGGGGGGGTGGGGGGGGGGGGGGGTGGGGGGGGGGGGGGGTGGGGGGGGGGGGGGGTGGGGGGGGGGGGGGGTGGGGGGGGGGGGGGGTGGGGGGGGGGGGGGGTGGGGGGGGGGGGGGGTGGGGGGGGGGGGGGGTGGGGGGGGGGGGGGGTGGGGGGGGGGGGGGGTGGGGGGGGGGGGGGGTGGGGGGGGGGGGGGGTGGGGGGGGGGGGGGGTGGGGGGGGGGGGGGGTGGGGGGGGGGGGGGGTGGGGGGGGGGGGGGGTGGGGGGGGGGGGGGGTGGGGGGGGGGGGGGGTGGGGGGGGGGGGGGGTGGGGGGGGGGGGGGGTGGGGGGGGGGGGGGGTGGGGGGGGGGGGGGGTGGGGGGGGGGGGGGGTGGGGGGGGGGGGGGGTGGGGGGGGGGGGGGGTGGGGGGGGGGGGGGGTGGGGGGGGGGGGGGGTGGGGGGGGGGGGGGGTGGGGGGGGGGGGGGGTGGGGGGGGGGGGGGGTGGGGGGGGGGGGGGGTGGGGGGGGGGGGGGGTGGGGGGGGGGGGGGGTGGGGGGGGGGGGGGGTGGGGGGGGGGGGGGGTGGGGGGGGGGGGGGGTGGGGGGGGGGGGGGGTGGGGGGGGGGGGGGGTGGGGGGGGGGGGGGGTGGGGGGGGGGGGGGGTGGGGGGGGGGGGGGGTGGGGGGGGGGGGGGGTGGGGGGGGGGGGGGGTGGGGGGGGGGGGGGGTGGGGGGGGGGGGGGGTGGGGGGGGGGGGGGGTGGGGGGGGGGGGGGGTGGGGGGGGGGGGGGGTGGGGGGGGGGGGGGGTGGGGGGGGGGGGGGGTGGGGGGGGGGGGGGGTGGGGGGGGGGGGGGGTGGGGGGGGGGGGGGGTGGGGGGGGGGGGGGGTGGGGGGGGGGGGGGGTGGGGGGGGGGGGGGGTGGGGGGGGGGGGGGGTGGGGGGGGGGGGGGGTGGGGGGGGGGGGGGGTGGGGGGGGGGGGGGGTGGGGGGGGGGGGGGGTGGGGGGGGGGGGGGGTGGGGGGGGGGGGGGGTGGGGGGGGGGGGGGGTGGGGGGGGGGGGGGGTGGGGGGGGGGGGGGGTGGGGGGGGGGGGGGGTGGGGGGGGGGGGGGGTGGGGGGGGGGGGGGGTGGGGGGGGGGGGGGGTGGGGGGGGGGGGGGGTGGGGGGGGGGGGGGGTGGGGGGGGGGGGGGGTGGGGGGGGGGGGGGGTGGGGGGGGGGGGGGGTGGGGGGGGGGGGGGGTGGGGGGGGGGGGGGGTGGGGGGGGGGGGGGGTGGGGGGGGGGGGGGGTGGGGGGGGGGGGGGGTGGGGGGGGGGGGGGGTGGGGGGGGGGGGGGGTGGGGGGGGGGGGGGGTGGGGGGGGGGGGGGGTGGGGGGGGGGGGGGGTGGGGGGGGGGGGGGGTGGGGGGGGGGGGGGGTGGGGGGGGGGGGGGGTGGGGGGGGGGGGGGGTGGGGGGGGGGGGGGGTGGGGGGGGGGGGGGGTGGGGGGGGGGGGGGGTGGGGGGGGGGGGGGGTGGGGGGGGGGGGGGGTGGGGGGGGGGGGGGGTGGGGGGGGGGGGGGGTGGGGGGGGGGGGGGGTGGGGGGGGGGGGGGGTGGGGGGGGGGGGGGGTGGGGGGGGGGGGGGGTGGGGGGGGGGGGGGGTGGGGGGGGGGGGGGGTGGGGGGGGGGGGGGGTGGGGGGGGGGGGGGGTGGGGGGGGGGGGGGGTGGGGGGGGGGGGGGGTGGGGGGGGGGGGGGGTGGGGGGGGGGGGGGGTGGGGGGGGGGGGGGGTGGGGGGGGGGGGGGGTGGGGGGGGGGGGGGGTGGGGGGGGGGGGGGGTGGGGGGGGGGGGGGGTGGGGGGGGGGGGGGGTGGGGGGGGGGGGGGGTGGGGGGGGGGGGGGGTGGGGGGGGGGGGGGGTGGGGGGGGGGGGGGGTGGGGGGGGGGGGGGGTGGGGGGGGGGGGGGGTGGGGGGGGGGGGGGGTGGGGGGGGGGGGGGGTGGGGGGGGGGGGGGGTGGGGGGGGGGGGGGGTGGGGGGGGGGGGGGGTGGGGGGGGGGGGGGGTGGGGGGGGGGGGGGGTGGGGGGGGGGGGGGGTGGGGGGGGGGGGGGGTGGGGGGGGGGGGGGGTGGGGGGGGGGGGGGGTGGGGGGGGGGGGGGGTGGGGGGGGGGGGGGGTGGGGGGGGGGGGGGGTGGGGGGGGGGGGGGGTGGGGGGGGGGGGGGGTGGGGGGGGGGGGGGGTGGGGGGGGGGGGGGGTGGGGGGGGGGGGGGGTGGGGGGGGGGGGGGGTGGGGGGGGGGGGGGGTGGGGGGGGGGGGGGGTGGGGGGGGGGGGGGGTGGGGGGGGGGGGGGGTGGGGGGGGGGGGGGGTGGGGGGGGGGGGGGGTGGGGGGGGGGGGGGGTGGGGGGGGGGGGGGGTGGGGGGGGGGGGGGGTGGGGGGGGGGGGGGGTGGGGGGGGGGGGGGGTGGGGGGGGGGGGGGGTGGGGGGGGGGGGGGGTGGGGGGGGGGGGGGGTGGGGGGGGGGGGGGGTGGGGGGGGGGGGGGGTGGGGGGGGGGGGGGGTGGGGGGGGGGGGGGGTGGGGGGGGGGGGGGGTGGGGGGGGGGGGGGGTGGGGGGGGGGGGGGGTGGGGGGGGGGGGGGGTGGGGGGGGGGGGGGGTGGGGGGGGGGGGGGGTGGGGGGGGGGGGGGGTGGGGGGGGGGGGGGGTGGGGGGGGGGGGGGGTGGGGGGGGGGGGGGGTGGGGGGGGGGGGGGGTGGGGGGGGGGGGGGGTGGGGGGGGGGGGGGGTGGGGGGGGGGGGGGGTGGGGGGGGGGGGGGGTGGGGGGGGGGGGGGGTGGGGGGGGGGGGGGGTGGGGGGGGGGGGGGGTGGGGGGGGGGGGGGGTGGGGGGGGGGGGGGGTGGGGGGGGGGGGGGGTGGGGGGGGGGGGGGGTGGGGGGGGGGGGGGGTGGGGGGGGGGGGGGGTGGGGGGGGGGGGGGGTGGGGGGGGGGGGGGGTGGGGGGGGGGGGGGGTGGGGGGGGGGGGGGGTGGGGGGGGGGGGGGGTGGGGGGGGGGGGGGGTGGGGGGGGGGGGGGGTGGGGGGGGGGGGGGGTGGGGGGGGGGGGGGGTGGGGGGGGGGGGGGGTGGGGGGGGGGGGGGGTGGGGGGGGGGGGGGGTGGGGGGGGGGGGGGGTGGGGGGGGGGGGGGGTGGGGGGGGGGGGGGGTGGGGGGGGGGGGGGGTGGGGGGGGGGGGGGGTGGGGGGGGGGGGGGGTGGGGGGGGGGGGGGGTGGGGGGGGGGGGGGGTGGGGGGGGGGGGGGGTGGGGGGGGGGGGGGGTGGGGGGGGGGGGGGGTGGGGGGGGGGGGGGGTGGGGGGGGGGGGGGGTGGGGGGGGGGGGGGGTGGGGGGGGGGGGGGGTGGGGGGGGGGGGGGGTGGGGGGGGGGGGGGGTGGGGGGGGGGGGGGGTGGGGGGGGGGGGGGGTGGGGGGGGGGGGGGGTGGGGGGGGGGGGGGGTGGGGGGGGGGGGGGGTGGGGGGGGGGGGGGGTGGGGGGGGGGGGGGGTGGGGGGGGGGGGGGGTGGGGGGGGGGGGGGGTGGGGGGGGGGGGGGGTGGGGGGGGGGGGGGGTGGGGGGGGGGGGGGGTGGGGGGGGGGGGGGGTGGGGGGGGGGGGGGGTGGGGGGGGGGGGGGGTGGGGGGGGGGGGGGGTGGGGGGGGGGGGGGGTGGGGGGGGGGGGGGGTGGGGGGGGGGGGGGGTGGGGGGGGGGGGGGGTGGGGGGGGGGGGGGGTGGGGGGGGGGGGGGGTGGGGGGGGGGGGGGGTGGGGGGGGGGGGGGGTGGGGGGGGGGGGGGGTGGGGGGGGGGGGGGGTGGGGGGGGGGGGGGGTGGGGGGGGGGGGGGGTGGGGGGGGGGGGGGGTGGGGGGGGGGGGGGGTGGGGGGGGGGGGGGGTGGGGGGGGGGGGGGGTGGGGGGGGGGGGGGGTGGGGGGGGGGGGGGGTGGGGGGGGGGGGGGGTGGGGGGGGGGGGGGGTGGGGGGGGGGGGGGGTGGGGGGGGGGGGGGGTGGGGGGGGGGGGGGGTGGGGGGGGGGGGGGGTGGGGGGGGGGGGGGGTGGGGGGGGGGGGGGGTGGGGGGGGGGGGGGGTGGGGGGGGGGGGGGGTGGGGGGGGGGGGGGGTGGGGGGGGGGGGGGGTGGGGGGGGGGGGGGGTGGGGGGGGGGGGGGGTGGGGGGGGGGGGGGGTGGGGGGGGGGGGGGGTGGGGGGGGGGGGGGGTGGGGGGGGGGGGGGGTGGGGGGGGGGGGGGGTGGGGGGGGGGGGGGGTGGGGGGGGGGGGGGGTGGGGGGGGGGGGGGGTGGGGGGGGGGGGGGGTGGGGGGGGGGGGGGGTGGGGGGGGGGGGGGGTGGGGGGGGGGGGGGGTGGGGGGGGGGGGGGGTGGGGGGGGGGGGGGGTGGGGGGGGGGGGGGGTGGGGGGGGGGGGGGGTGGGGGGGGGGGGGGGTGGGGGGGGGGGGGGGTGGGGGGGGGGGGGGGTGGGGGGGGGGGGGGGTGGGGGGGGGGGGGGGTGGGGGGGGGGGGGGGTGGGGGGGGGGGGGGGTGGGGGGGGGGGGGGGTGGGGGGGGGGGGGGGTGGGGGGGGGGGGGGGTGGGGGGGGGGGGGGGTGGGGGGGGGGGGGGGTGGGGGGGGGGGGGGGTGGGGGGGGGGGGGGGTGGGGGGGGGGGGGGGTGGGGGGGGGGGGGGGTGGGGGGGGGGGGGGGTGGGGGGGGGGGGGGGTGGGGGGGGGGGGGGGTGGGGGGGGGGGGGGGTGGGGGGGGGGGGGGGTGGGGGGGGGGGGGGGTGGGGGGGGGGGGGGGTGGGGGGGGGGGGGGGTGGGGGGGGGGGGGGGTGGGGGGGGGGGGGGGTGGGGGGGGGGGGGGGTGGGGGGGGGGGGGGGTGGGGGGGGGGGGGGGTGGGGGGGGGGGGGGGTGGGGGGGGGGGGGGGTGGGGGGGGGGGGGGGTGGGGGGGGGGGGGGGTGGGGGGGGGGGGGGGTGGGGGGGGGGGGGGGTGGGGGGGGGGGGGGGTGGGGGGGGGGGGGGGTGGGGGGGGGGGGGGGTGGGGGGGGGGGGGGGTGGGGGGGGGGGGGGGTGGGGGGGGGGGGGGGTGGGGGGGGGGGGGGGTGGGGGGGGGGGGGGGTGGGGGGGGGGGGGGGTGGGGGGGGGGGGGGGTGGGGGGGGGGGGGGGTGGGGGGGGGGGGGGGTGGGGGGGGGGGGGGGTGGGGGGGGGGGGGGGTGGGGGGGGGGGGGGGTGGGGGGGGGGGGGGGTGGGGGGGGGGGGGGGTGGGGGGGGGGGGGGGTGGGGGGGGGGGGGGGTGGGGGGGGGGGGGGGTGGGGGGGGGGGGGGGTGGGGGGGGGGGGGGGTGGGGGGGGGGGGGGGTGGGGGGGGGGGGGGGTGGGGGGGGGGGGGGGTGGGGGGGGGGGGGGGTGGGGGGGGGGGGGGGTGGGGGGGGGGGGGGGTGGGGGGGGGGGGGGGTGGGGGGGGGGGGGGGTGGGGGGGGGGGGGGGTGGGGGGGGGGGGGGGTGGGGGGGGGGGGGGGTGGGGGGGGGGGGGGGTGGGGGGGGGGGGGGGTGGGGGGGGGGGGGGGTGGGGGGGGGGGGGGGTGGGGGGGGGGGGGGGTGGGGGGGGGGGGGGGTGGGGGGGGGGGGGGGTGGGGGGGGGGGGGGGTGGGGGGGGGGGGGGGTGGGGGGGGGGGGGGGTGGGGGGGGGGGGGGGTGGGGGGGGGGGGGGGTGGGGGGGGGGGGGGGTGGGGGGGGGGGGGGGTGGGGGGGGGGGGGGGTGGGGGGGGGGGGGGGTGGGGGGGGGGGGGGGTGGGGGGGGGGGGGGGTGGGGGGGGGGGGGGGTGGGGGGGGGGGGGGGTGGGGGGGGGGGGGGGTGGGGGGGGGGGGGGGTGGGGGGGGGGGGGGGTGGGGGGGGGGGGGGGTGGGGGGGGGGGGGGGTGGGGGGGGGGGGGGGTGGGGGGGGGGGGGGGTGGGGGGGGGGGGGGGTGGGGGGGGGGGGGGGTGGGGGGGGGGGGGGGTGGGGGGGGGGGGGGGTGGGGGGGGGGGGGGGTGGGGGGGGGGGGGGGTGGGGGGGGGGGGGGGTGGGGGGGGGGGGGGGTGGGGGGGGGGGGGGGTGGGGGGGGGGGGGGGTGGGGGGGGGGGGGGGTGGGGGGGGGGGGGGGTGGGGGGGGGGGGGGGTGGGGGGGGGGGGGGGTGGGGGGGGGGGGGGGTGGGGGGGGGGGGGGGTGGGGGGGGGGGGGGGTGGGGGGGGGGGGGGGTGGGGGGGGGGGGGGGTGGGGGGGGGGGGGGGTGGGGGGGGGGGGGGGTGGGGGGGGGGGGGGGTGGGGGGGGGGGGGGGTGGGGGGGGGGGGGGGTGGGGGGGGGGGGGGGTGGGGGGGGGGGGGGGTGGGGGGGGGGGGGGGTGGGGGGGGGGGGGGGTGGGGGGGGGGGGGGGTGGGGGGGGGGGGGGGTGGGGGGGGGGGGGGGTGGGGGGGGGGGGGGGTGGGGGGGGGGGGGGGTGGGGGGGGGGGGGGGTGGGGGGGGGGGGGGGTGGGGGGGGGGGGGGGTGGGGGGGGGGGGGGGTGGGGGGGGGGGGGGGTGGGGGGGGGGGGGGGTGGGGGGGGGGGGGGGTGGGGGGGGGGGGGGGTGGGGGGGGGGGGGGGTGGGGGGGGGGGGGGGTGGGGGGGGGGGGGGGTGGGGGGGGGGGGGGGTGGGGGGGGGGGGGGGTGGGGGGGGGGGGGGGTGGGGGGGGGGGGGGGTGGGGGGGGGGGGGGGTGGGGGGGGGGGGGGGTGGGGGGGGGGGGGGGTGGGGGGGGGGGGGGGTGGGGGGGGGGGGGGGTGGGGGGGGGGGGGGGTGGGGGGGGGGGGGGGTGGGGGGGGGGGGGGGTGGGGGGGGGGGGGGGTGGGGGGGGGGGGGGGTGGGGGGGGGGGGGGGTGGGGGGGGGGGGGGGTGGGGGGGGGGGGGGGTGGGGGGGGGGGGGGGTGGGGGGGGGGGGGGGTGGGGGGGGGGGGGGGTGGGGGGGGGGGGGGGTGGGGGGGGGGGGGGGTGGGGGGGGGGGGGGGTGGGGGGGGGGGGGGGTGGGGGGGGGGGGGGGTGGGGGGGGGGGGGGGTGGGGGGGGGGGGGGGTGGGGGGGGGGGGGGGTGGGGGGGGGGGGGGGTGGGGGGGGGGGGGGGTGGGGGGGGGGGGGGGTGGGGGGGGGGGGGGGTGGGGGGGGGGGGGGGTGGGGGGGGGGGGGGGTGGGGGGGGGGGGGGGTGGGGGGGGGGGGGGGTGGGGGGGGGGGGGGGTGGGGGGGGGGGGGGGTGGGGGGGGGGGGGGGTGGGGGGGGGGGGGGGTGGGGGGGGGGGGGGGTGGGGGGGGGGGGGGGTGGGGGGGGGGGGGGGTGGGGGGGGGGGGGGGTGGGGGGGGGGGGGGGTGGGGGGGGGGGGGGGTGGGGGGGGGGGGGGGTGGGGGGGGGGGGGGGTGGGGGGGGGGGGGGGTGGGGGGGGGGGGGGGTGGGGGGGGGGGGGGGTGGGGGGGGGGGGGGGTGGGGGGGGGGGGGGGTGGGGGGGGGGGGGGGTGGGGGGGGGGGGGGGTGGGGGGGGGGGGGGGTGGGGGGGGGGGGGGGTGGGGGGGGGGGGGGGTGGGGGGGGGGGGGGGTGGGGGGGGGGGGGGGTGGGGGGGGGGGGGGGTGGGGGGGGGGGGGGGTGGGGGGGGGGGGGGGTGGGGGGGGGGGGGGGTGGGGGGGGGGGGGGGTGGGGGGGGGGGGGGGTGGGGGGGGGGGGGGGTGGGGGGGGGGGGGGGTGGGGGGGGGGGGGGGTGGGGGGGGGGGGGGGTGGGGGGGGGGGGGGGTGGGGGGGGGGGGGGGTGGGGGGGGGGGGGGGTGGGGGGGGGGGGGGGTGGGGGGGGGGGGGGGTGGGGGGGGGGGGGGGTGGGGGGGGGGGGGGGTGGGGGGGGGGGGGGGTGGGGGGGGGGGGGGGTGGGGGGGGGGGGGGGTGGGGGGGGGGGGGGGTGGGGGGGGGGGGGGGTGGGGGGGGGGGGGGGTGGGGGGGGGGGGGGGTGGGGGGGGGGGGGGGTGGGGGGGGGGGGGGGTGGGGGGGGGGGGGGGTGGGGGGGGGGGGGGGTGGGGGGGGGGGGGGGTGGGGGGGGGGGGGGGTGGGGGGGGGGGGGGGTGGGGGGGGGGGGGGGTGGGGGGGGGGGGGGGTGGGGGGGGGGGGGGGTGGGGGGGGGGGGGGGTGGGGGGGGGGGGGGGTGGGGGGGGGGGGGGGTGGGGGGGGGGGGGGGTGGGGGGGGGGGGGGGTGGGGGGGGGGGGGGGTGGGGGGGGGGGGGGGTGGGGGGGGGGGGGGGTGGGGGGGGGGGGGGGTGGGGGGGGGGGGGGGTGGGGGGGGGGGGGGGTGGGGGGGGGGGGGGGTGGGGGGGGGGGGGGGTGGGGGGGGGGGGGGGTGGGGGGGGGGGGGGGTGGGGGGGGGGGGGGGTGGGGGGGGGGGGGGGTGGGGGGGGGGGGGGGTGGGGGGGGGGGGGGGTGGGGGGGGGGGGGGGTGGGGGGGGGGGGGGGTGGGGGGGGGGGGGGGTGGGGGGGGGGGGGGGTGGGGGGGGGGGGGGGTGGGGGGGGGGGGGGGTGGGGGGGGGGGGGGGTGGGGGGGGGGGGGGGTGGGGGGGGGGGGGGGTGGGGGGGGGGGGGGGTGGGGGGGGGGGGGGGTGGGGGGGGGGGGGGGTGGGGGGGGGGGGGGGTGGGGGGGGGGGGGGGTGGGGGGGGGGGGGGGTGGGGGGGGGGGGGGGTGGGGGGGGGGGGGGGTGGGGGGGGGGGGGGGTGGGGGGGGGGGGGGGTGGGGGGGGGGGGGGGTGGGGGGGGGGGGGGGTGGGGGGGGGGGGGGGTGGGGGGGGGGGGGGGTGGGGGGGGGGGGGGGTGGGGGGGGGGGGGGGTGGGGGGGGGGGGGGGTGGGGGGGGGGGGGGGTGGGGGGGGGGGGGGGTGGGGGGGGGGGGGGGTGGGGGGGGGGGGGGGTGGGGGGGGGGGGGGGTGGGGGGGGGGGGGGGTGGGGGGGGGGGGGGGTGGGGGGGGGGGGGGGTGGGGGGGGGGGGGGGTGGGGGGGGGGGGGGGTGGGGGGGGGGGGGGGTGGGGGGGGGGGGGGGTGGGGGGGGGGGGGGGTGGGGGGGGGGGGGGGTGGGGGGGGGGGGGGGTGGGGGGGGGGGGGGGTGGGGGGGGGGGGGGGTGGGGGGGGGGGGGGGTGGGGGGGGGGGGGGGTGGGGGGGGGGGGGGGTGGGGGGGGGGGGGGGTGGGGGGGGGGGGGGGTGGGGGGGGGGGGGGGTGGGGGGGGGGGGGGGTGGGGGGGGGGGGGGGTGGGGGGGGGGGGGGGTGGGGGGGGGGGGGGGTGGGGGGGGGGGGGGGTGGGGGGGGGGGGGGGTGGGGGGGGGGGGGGGTGGGGGGGGGGGGGGGTGGGGGGGGGGGGGGGTGGGGGGGGGGGGGGGTGGGGGGGGGGGGGGGTGGGGGGGGGGGGGGGTGGGGGGGGGGGGGGGTGGGGGGGGGGGGGGGTGGGGGGGGGGGGGGGTGGGGGGGGGGGGGGGTGGGGGGGGGGGGGGGTGGGGGGGGGGGGGGGTGGGGGGGGGGGGGGGTGGGGGGGGGGGGGGGTGGGGGGGGGGGGGGGTGGGGGGGGGGGGGGGTGGGGGGGGGGGGGGGTGGGGGGGGGGGGGGGTGGGGGGGGGGGGGGGTGGGGGGGGGGGGGGGTGGGGGGGGGGGGGGGTGGGGGGGGGGGGGGGTGGGGGGGGGGGGGGGTGGGGGGGGGGGGGGGTGGGGGGGGGGGGGGGTGGGGGGGGGGGGGGGTGGGGGGGGGGGGGGGTGGGGGGGGGGGGGGGTGGGGGGGGGGGGGGGTGGGGGGGGGGGGGGGTGGGGGGGGGGGGGGGTGGGGGGGGGGGGGGGTGGGGGGGGGGGGGGGTGGGGGGGGGGGGGGGTGGGGGGGGGGGGGGGTGGGGGGGGGGGGGGGTGGGGGGGGGGGGGGGTGGGGGGGGGGGGGGGTGGGGGGGGGGGGGGGTGGGGGGGGGGGGGGGTGGGGGGGGGGGGGGGTGGGGGGGGGGGGGGGTGGGGGGGGGGGGGGGTGGGGGGGGGGGGGGGTGGGGGGGGGGGGGGGTGGGGGGGGGGGGGGGTGGGGGGGGGGGGGGGTGGGGGGGGGGGGGGGTGGGGGGGGGGGGGGGTGGGGGGGGGGGGGGGTGGGGGGGGGGGGGGGTGGGGGGGGGGGGGGGTGGGGGGGGGGGGGGGTGGGGGGGGGGGGGGGTGGGGGGGGGGGGGGGTGGGGGGGGGGGGGGGTGGGGGGGGGGGGGGGTGGGGGGGGGGGGGGGTGGGGGGGGGGGGGGGTGGGGGGGGGGGGGGGTGGGGGGGGGGGGGGGTGGGGGGGGGGGGGGGTGGGGGGGGGGGGGGGTGGGGGGGGGGGGGGGTGGGGGGGGGGGGGGGTGGGGGGGGGGGGGGGTGGGGGGGGGGGGGGGTGGGGGGGGGGGGGGGTGGGGGGGGGGGGGGGTGGGGGGGGGGGGGGGTGGGGGGGGGGGGGGGTGGGGGGGGGGGGGGGTGGGGGGGGGGGGGGGTGGGGGGGGGGGGGGGTGGGGGGGGGGGGGGGTGGGGGGGGGGGGGGGTGGGGGGGGGGGGGGGTGGGGGGGGGGGGGGGTGGGGGGGGGGGGGGGTGGGGGGGGGGGGGGGTGGGGGGGGGGGGGGGTGGGGGGGGGGGGGGGTGGGGGGGGGGGGGGGTGGGGGGGGGGGGGGGTGGGGGGGGGGGGGGGTGGGGGGGGGGGGGGGTGGGGGGGGGGGGGGGTGGGGGGGGGGGGGGGTGGGGGGGGGGGGGGGTGGGGGGGGGGGGGGGTGGGGGGGGGGGGGGGTGGGGGGGGGGGGGGGTGGGGGGGGGGGGGGGTGGGGGGGGGGGGGGGTGGGGGGGGGGGGGGGTGGGGGGGGGGGGGGGTGGGGGGGGGGGGGGGTGGGGGGGGGGGGGGGTGGGGGGGGGGGGGGGTGGGGGGGGGGGGGGGTGGGGGGGGGGGGGGGTGGGGGGGGGGGGGGGTGGGGGGGGGGGGGGGTGGGGGGGGGGGGGGGTGGGGGGGGGGGGGGGTGGGGGGGGGGGGGGGTGGGGGGGGGGGGGGGTGGGGGGGGGGGGGGGTGGGGGGGGGGGGGGGTGGGGGGGGGGGGGGGTGGGGGGGGGGGGGGGTGGGGGGGGGGGGGGGTGGGGGGGGGGGGGGGTGGGGGGGGGGGGGGGTGGGGGGGGGGGGGGGTGGGGGGGGGGGGGGGTGGGGGGGGGGGGGGGTGGGGGGGGGGGGGGGTGGGGGGGGGGGGGGGTGGGGGGGGGGGGGGGTGGGGGGGGGGGGGGGTGGGGGGGGGGGGGGGTGGGGGGGGGGGGGGGTGGGGGGGGGGGGGGGTGGGGGGGGGGGGGGGTGGGGGGGGGGGGGGGTGGGGGGGGGGGGGGGTGGGGGGGGGGGGGGGTGGGGGGGGGGGGGGGTGGGGGGGGGGGGGGGTGGGGGGGGGGGGGGGTGGGGGGGGGGGGGGGTGGGGGGGGGGGGGGGTGGGGGGGGGGGGGGGTGGGGGGGGGGGGGGGTGGGGGGGGGGGGGGGTGGGGGGGGGGGGGGGTGGGGGGGGGGGGGGGTGGGGGGGGGGGGGGGTGGGGGGGGGGGGGGGTGGGGGGGGGGGGGGGTGGGGGGGGGGGGGGGTGGGGGGGGGGGGGGGTGGGGGGGGGGGGGGGTGGGGGGGGGGGGGGGTGGGGGGGGGGGGGGGTGGGGGGGGGGGGGGGTGGGGGGGGGGGGGGGTGGGGGGGGGGGGGGGTGGGGGGGGGGGGGGGTGGGGGGGGGGGGGGGTGGGGGGGGGGGGGGGTGGGGGGGGGGGGGGGTGGGGGGGGGGGGGGGTGGGGGGGGGGGGGGGTGGGGGGGGGGGGGGGTGGGGGGGGGGGGGGGTGGGGGGGGGGGGGGGTGGGGGGGGGGGGGGGTGGGGGGGGGGGGGGGTGGGGGGGGGGGGGGGTGGGGGGGGGGGGGGGTGGGGGGGGGGGGGGGTGGGGGGGGGGGGGGGTGGGGGGGGGGGGGGGTGGGGGGGGGGGGGGGTGGGGGGGGGGGGGGGTGGGGGGGGGGGGGGGTGGGGGGGGGGGGGGGTGGGGGGGGGGGGGGGTGGGGGGGGGGGGGGGTGGGGGGGGGGGGGGGTGGGGGGGGGGGGGGGTGGGGGGGGGGGGGGGTGGGGGGGGGGGGGGGTGGGGGGGGGGGGGGGTGGGGGGGGGGGGGGGTGGGGGGGGGGGGGGGTGGGGGGGGGGGGGGGTGGGGGGGGGGGGGGGTGGGGGGGGGGGGGGGTGGGGGGGGGGGGGGGTGGGGGGGGGGGGGGGTGGGGGGGGGGGGGGGTGGGGGGGGGGGGGGGTGGGGGGGGGGGGGGGTGGGGGGGGGGGGGGGTGGGGGGGGGGGGGGGTGGGGGGGGGGGGGGGTGGGGGGGGGGGGGGGTGGGGGGGGGGGGGGGTGGGGGGGGGGGGGGGTGGGGGGGGGGGGGGGTGGGGGGGGGGGGGGGTGGGGGGGGGGGGGGGTGGGGGGGGGGGGGGGTGGGGGGGGGGGGGGGTGGGGGGGGGGGGGGGTGGGGGGGGGGGGGGGTGGGGGGGGGGGGGGGTGGGGGGGGGGGGGGGTGGGGGGGGGGGGGGGTGGGGGGGGGGGGGGGTGGGGGGGGGGGGGGGTGGGGGGGGGGGGGGGTGGGGGGGGGGGGGGGTGGGGGGGGGGGGGGGTGGGGGGGGGGGGGGGTGGGGGGGGGGGGGGGTGGGGGGGGGGGGGGGTGGGGGGGGGGGGGGGTGGGGGGGGGGGGGGGTGGGGGGGGGGGGGGGTGGGGGGGGGGGGGGGTGGGGGGGGGGGGGGGTGGGGGGGGGGGGGGGTGGGGGGGGGGGGGGGTGGGGGGGGGGGGGGGTGGGGGGGGGGGGGGGTGGGGGGGGGGGGGGGTGGGGGGGGGGGGGGGTGGGGGGGGGGGGGGGTGGGGGGGGGGGGGGGTGGGGGGGGGGGGGGGTGGGGGGGGGGGGGGGTGGGGGGGGGGGGGGGTGGGGGGGGGGGGGGGTGGGGGGGGGGGGGGGTGGGGGGGGGGGGGGGTGGGGGGGGGGGGGGGTGGGGGGGGGGGGGGGTGGGGGGGGGGGGGGGTGGGGGGGGGGGGGGGTGGGGGGGGGGGGGGGTGGGGGGGGGGGGGGGTGGGGGGGGGGGGGGGTGGGGGGGGGGGGGGGTGGGGGGGGGGGGGGGTGGGGGGGGGGGGGGGTGGGGGGGGGGGGGGGTGGGGGGGGGGGGGGGTGGGGGGGGGGGGGGGTGGGGGGGGGGGGGGGTGGGGGGGGGGGGGGGTGGGGGGGGGGGGGGGTGGGGGGGGGGGGGGGTGGGGGGGGGGGGGGGTGGGGGGGGGGGGGGGTGGGGGGGGGGGGGGGTGGGGGGGGGGGGGGGTGGGGGGGGGGGGGGGTGGGGGGGGGGGGGGGTGGGGGGGGGGGGGGGTGGGGGGGGGGGGGGGTGGGGGGGGGGGGGGGTGGGGGGGGGGGGGGGTGGGGGGGGGGGGGGGTGGGGGGGGGGGGGGGTGGGGGGGGGGGGGGGTGGGGGGGGGGGGGGGTGGGGGGGGGGGGGGGTGGGGGGGGGGGGGGGTGGGGGGGGGGGGGGGTGGGGGGGGGGGGGGGTGGGGGGGGGGGGGGGTGGGGGGGGGGGGGGGTGGGGGGGGGGGGGGGTGGGGGGGGGGGGGGGTGGGGGGGGGGGGGGGTGGGGGGGGGGGGGGGTGGGGGGGGGGGGGGGTGGGGGGGGGGGGGGGTGGGGGGGGGGGGGGGTGGGGGGGGGGGGGGGTGGGGGGGGGGGGGGGTGGGGGGGGGGGGGGGTGGGGGGGGGGGGGGGTGGGGGGGGGGGGGGGTGGGGGGGGGGGGGGGTGGGGGGGGGGGGGGGTGGGGGGGGGGGGGGGTGGGGGGGGGGGGGGGTGGGGGGGGGGGGGGGTGGGGGGGGGGGGGGGTGGGGGGGGGGGGGGGTGGGGGGGGGGGGGGGTGGGGGGGGGGGGGGGTGGGGGGGGGGGGGGGTGGGGGGGGGGGGGGGTGGGGGGGGGGGGGGGTGGGGGGGGGGGGGGGTGGGGGGGGGGGGGGGTGGGGGGGGGGGGGGGTGGGGGGGGGGGGGGGTGGGGGGGGGGGGGGGTGGGGGGGGGGGGGGGTGGGGGGGGGGGGGGGTGGGGGGGGGGGGGGGTGGGGGGGGGGGGGGGTGGGGGGGGGGGGGGGTGGGGGGGGGGGGGGGTGGGGGGGGGGGGGGGTGGGGGGGGGGGGGGGTGGGGGGGGGGGGGGGTGGGGGGGGGGGGGGGTGGGGGGGGGGGGGGGTGGGGGGGGGGGGGGGTGGGGGGGGGGGGGGGTGGGGGGGGGGGGGGGTGGGGGGGGGGGGGGGTGGGGGGGGGGGGGGGTGGGGGGGGGGGGGGGTGGGGGGGGGGGGGGGTGGGGGGGGGGGGGGGTGGGGGGGGGGGGGGGTGGGGGGGGGGGGGGGTGGGGGGGGGGGGGGGTGGGGGGGGGGGGGGGTGGGGGGGGGGGGGGGTGGGGGGGGGGGGGGGTGGGGGGGGGGGGGGGTGGGGGGGGGGGGGGGTGGGGGGGGGGGGGGGTGGGGGGGGGGGGGGGTGGGGGGGGGGGGGGGTGGGGGGGGGGGGGGGTGGGGGGGGGGGGGGGTGGGGGGGGGGGGGGGTGGGGGGGGGGGGGGGTGGGGGGGGGGGGGGGTGGGGGGGGGGGGGGGTGGGGGGGGGGGGGGGTGGGGGGGGGGGGGGGTGGGGGGGGGGGGGGGTGGGGGGGGGGGGGGGTGGGGGGGGGGGGGGGTGGGGGGGGGGGGGGGTGGGGGGGGGGGGGGGTGGGGGGGGGGGGGGGTGGGGGGGGGGGGGGGTGGGGGGGGGGGGGGGTGGGGGGGGGGGGGGGTGGGGGGGGGGGGGGGTGGGGGGGGGGGGGGGTGGGGGGGGGGGGGGGTGGGGGGGGGGGGGGGTGGGGGGGGGGGGGGGTGGGGGGGGGGGGGGGTGGGGGGGGGGGGGGGTGGGGGGGGGGGGGGGTGGGGGGGGGGGGGGGTGGGGGGGGGGGGGGGTGGGGGGGGGGGGGGGTGGGGGGGGGGGGGGGTGGGGGGGGGGGGGGGTGGGGGGGGGGGGGGGTGGGGGGGGGGGGGGGTGGGGGGGGGGGGGGGTGGGGGGGGGGGGGGGTGGGGGGGGGGGGGGGTGGGGGGGGGGGGGGGTGGGGGGGGGGGGGGGTGGGGGGGGGGGGGGGTGGGGGGGGGGGGGGGTGGGGGGGGGGGGGGGTGGGGGGGGGGGGGGGTGGGGGGGGGGGGGGGTGGGGGGGGGGGGGGGTGGGGGGGGGGGGGGGTGGGGGGGGGGGGGGGTGGGGGGGGGGGGGGGTGGGGGGGGGGGGGGGTGGGGGGGGGGGGGGGTGGGGGGGGGGGGGGGTGGGGGGGGGGGGGGGTGGGGGGGGGGGGGGGTGGGGGGGGGGGGGGGTGGGGGGGGGGGGGGGTGGGGGGGGGGGGGGGTGGGGGGGGGGGGGGGTGGGGGGGGGGGGGGGTGGGGGGGGGGGGGGGTGGGGGGGGGGGGGGGTGGGGGGGGGGGGGGGTGGGGGGGGGGGGGGGTGGGGGGGGGGGGGGGTGGGGGGGGGGGGGGGTGGGGGGGGGGGGGGGTGGGGGGGGGGGGGGGTGGGGGGGGGGGGGGGTGGGGGGGGGGGGGGGTGGGGGGGGGGGGGGGTGGGGGGGGGGGGGGGTGGGGGGGGGGGGGGGTGGGGGGGGGGGGGGGTGGGGGGGGGGGGGGGTGGGGGGGGGGGGGGGTGGGGGGGGGGGGGGGTGGGGGGGGGGGGGGGTGGGGGGGGGGGGGGGTGGGGGGGGGGGGGGGTGGGGGGGGGGGGGGGTGGGGGGGGGGGGGGGTGGGGGGGGGGGGGGGTGGGGGGGGGGGGGGGTGGGGGGGGGGGGGGGTGGGGGGGGGGGGGGGTGGGGGGGGGGGGGGGTGGGGGGGGGGGGGGGTGGGGGGGGGGGGGGGTGGGGGGGGGGGGGGGTGGGGGGGGGGGGGGGTGGGGGGGGGGGGGGGTGGGGGGGGGGGGGGGTGGGGGGGGGGGGGGGTGGGGGGGGGGGGGGGTGGGGGGGGGGGGGGGTGGGGGGGGGGGGGGGTGGGGGGGGGGGGGGGTGGGGGGGGGGGGGGGTGGGGGGGGGGGGGGGTGGGGGGGGGGGGGGGTGGGGGGGGGGGGGGGTGGGGGGGGGGGGGGGTGGGGGGGGGGGGGGGTGGGGGGGGGGGGGGGTGGGGGGGGGGGGGGGTGGGGGGGGGGGGGGGTGGGGGGGGGGGGGGGTGGGGGGGGGGGGGGGTGGGGGGGGGGGGGGGTGGGGGGGGGGGGGGGTGGGGGGGGGGGGGGGTGGGGGGGGGGGGGGGTGGGGGGGGGGGGGGGTGGGGGGGGGGGGGGGTGGGGGGGGGGGGGGGTGGGGGGGGGGGGGGGTGGGGGGGGGGGGGGGTGGGGGGGGGGGGGGGTGGGGGGGGGGGGGGGTGGGGGGGGGGGGGGGTGGGGGGGGGGGGGGGTGGGGGGGGGGGGGGGTGGGGGGGGGGGGGGGTGGGGGGGGGGGGGGGTGGGGGGGGGGGGGGGTGGGGGGGGGGGGGGGTGGGGGGGGGGGGGGGTGGGGGGGGGGGGGGGTGGGGGGGGGGGGGGGTGGGGGGGGGGGGGGGTGGGGGGGGGGGGGGGTGGGGGGGGGGGGGGGTGGGGGGGGGGGGGGGTGGGGGGGGGGGGGGGTGGGGGGGGGGGGGGGTGGGGGGGGGGGGGGGTGGGGGGGGGGGGGGGTGGGGGGGGGGGGGGGTGGGGGGGGGGGGGGGTGGGGGGGGGGGGGGGTGGGGGGGGGGGGGGGTGGGGGGGGGGGGGGGTGGGGGGGGGGGGGGGTGGGGGGGGGGGGGGGTGGGGGGGGGGGGGGGTGGGGGGGGGGGGGGGTGGGGGGGGGGGGGGGTGGGGGGGGGGGGGGGTGGGGGGGGGGGGGGGTGGGGGGGGGGGGGGGTGGGGGGGGGGGGGGGTGGGGGGGGGGGGGGGTGGGGGGGGGGGGGGGTGGGGGGGGGGGGGGGTGGGGGGGGGGGGGGGTGGGGGGGGGGGGGGGTGGGGGGGGGGGGGGGTGGGGGGGGGGGGGGGTGGGGGGGGGGGGGGGTGGGGGGGGGGGGGGGTGGGGGGGGGGGGGGGTGGGGGGGGGGGGGGGTGGGGGGGGGGGGGGGTGGGGGGGGGGGGGGGTGGGGGGGGGGGGGGGTGGGGGGGGGGGGGGGTGGGGGGGGGGGGGGGTGGGGGGGGGGGGGGGTGGGGGGGGGGGGGGGTGGGGGGGGGGGGGGGTGGGGGGGGGGGGGGGTGGGGGGGGGGGGGGGTGGGGGGGGGGGGGGGTGGGGGGGGGGGGGGGTGGGGGGGGGGGGGGGTGGGGGGGGGGGGGGGTGGGGGGGGGGGGGGGTGGGGGGGGGGGGGGGTGGGGGGGGGGGGGGGTGGGGGGGGGGGGGGGTGGGGGGGGGGGGGGGTGGGGGGGGGGGGGGGTGGGGGGGGGGGGGGGTGGGGGGGGGGGGGGGTGGGGGGGGGGGGGGGTGGGGGGGGGGGGGGGTGGGGGGGGGGGGGGGTGGGGGGGGGGGGGGGTGGGGGGGGGGGGGGGTGGGGGGGGGGGGGGGTGGGGGGGGGGGGGGGTGGGGGGGGGGGGGGGTGGGGGGGGGGGGGGGTGGGGGGGGGGGGGGGTGGGGGGGGGGGGGGGTGGGGGGGGGGGGGGGTGGGGGGGGGGGGGGGTGGGGGGGGGGGGGGGTGGGGGGGGGGGGGGGTGGGGGGGGGGGGGGGTGGGGGGGGGGGGGGGTGGGGGGGGGGGGGGGTGGGGGGGGGGGGGGGTGGGGGGGGGGGGGGGTGGGGGGGGGGGGGGGTGGGGGGGGGGGGGGGTGGGGGGGGGGGGGGGTGGGGGGGGGGGGGGGTGGGGGGGGGGGGGGGTGGGGGGGGGGGGGGGTGGGGGGGGGGGGGGGTGGGGGGGGGGGGGGGTGGGGGGGGGGGGGGGTGGGGGGGGGGGGGGGTGGGGGGGGGGGGGGGTGGGGGGGGGGGGGGGTGGGGGGGGGGGGGGGTGGGGGGGGGGGGGGGTGGGGGGGGGGGGGGGTGGGGGGGGGGGGGGGTGGGGGGGGGGGGGGGTGGGGGGGGGGGGGGGTGGGGGGGGGGGGGGGTGGGGGGGGGGGGGGGTGGGGGGGGGGGGGGGTGGGGGGGGGGGGGGGTGGGGGGGGGGGGGGGTGGGGGGGGGGGGGGGTGGGGGGGGGGGGGGGTGGGGGGGGGGGGGGGTGGGGGGGGGGGGGGGTGGGGGGGGGGGGGGGTGGGGGGGGGGGGGGGTGGGGGGGGGGGGGGGTGGGGGGGGGGGGGGGTGGGGGGGGGGGGGGGTGGGGGGGGGGGGGGGTGGGGGGGGGGGGGGGTGGGGGGGGGGGGGGGTGGGGGGGGGGGGGGGTGGGGGGGGGGGGGGGTGGGGGGGGGGGGGGGTGGGGGGGGGGGGGGGTGGGGGGGGGGGGGGGTGGGGGGGGGGGGGGGTGGGGGGGGGGGGGGGTGGGGGGGGGGGGGGGTGGGGGGGGGGGGGGGTGGGGGGGGGGGGGGGTGGGGGGGGGGGGGGGTGGGGGGGGGGGGGGGTGGGGGGGGGGGGGGGTGGGGGGGGGGGGGGGTGGGGGGGGGGGGGGGTGGGGGGGGGGGGGGGTGGGGGGGGGGGGGGGTGGGGGGGGGGGGGGGTGGGGGGGGGGGGGGGTGGGGGGGGGGGGGGGTGGGGGGGGGGGGGGGTGGGGGGGGGGGGGGGTGGGGGGGGGGGGGGGTGGGGGGGGGGGGGGGTGGGGGGGGGGGGGGGTGGGGGGGGGGGGGGGTGGGGGGGGGGGGGGGTGGGGGGGGGGGGGGGTGGGGGGGGGGGGGGGTGGGGGGGGGGGGGGGTGGGGGGGGGGGGGGGTGGGGGGGGGGGGGGGTGGGGGGGGGGGGGGGTGGGGGGGGGGGGGGGTGGGGGGGGGGGGGGGTGGGGGGGGGGGGGGGTGGGGGGGGGGGGGGGTGGGGGGGGGGGGGGGTGGGGGGGGGGGGGGGTGGGGGGGGGGGGGGGTGGGGGGGGGGGGGGGTGGGGGGGGGGGGGGGTGGGGGGGGGGGGGGGTGGGGGGGGGGGGGGGTGGGGGGGGGGGGGGGTGGGGGGGGGGGGGGGTGGGGGGGGGGGGGGGTGGGGGGGGGGGGGGGTGGGGGGGGGGGGGGGTGGGGGGGGGGGGGGGTGGGGGGGGGGGGGGGTGGGGGGGGGGGGGGGTGGGGGGGGGGGGGGGTGGGGGGGGGGGGGGGTGGGGGGGGGGGGGGGTGGGGGGGGGGGGGGGTGGGGGGGGGGGGGGGTGGGGGGGGGGGGGGGTGGGGGGGGGGGGGGGTGGGGGGGGGGGGGGGTGGGGGGGGGGGGGGGTGGGGGGGGGGGGGGGTGGGGGGGGGGGGGGGTGGGGGGGGGGGGGGGTGGGGGGGGGGGGGGGTGGGGGGGGGGGGGGGTGGGGGGGGGGGGGGGTGGGGGGGGGGGGGGGTGGGGGGGGGGGGGGGTGGGGGGGGGGGGGGGTGGGGGGGGGGGGGGGTGGGGGGGGGGGGGGGTGGGGGGGGGGGGGGGTGGGGGGGGGGGGGGGTGGGGGGGGGGGGGGGTGGGGGGGGGGGGGGGTGGGGGGGGGGGGGGGTGGGGGGGGGGGGGGGTGGGGGGGGGGGGGGGTGGGGGGGGGGGGGGGTGGGGGGGGGGGGGGGTGGGGGGGGGGGGGGGTGGGGGGGGGGGGGGGTGGGGGGGGGGGGGGGTGGGGGGGGGGGGGGGTGGGGGGGGGGGGGGGTGGGGGGGGGGGGGGGTGGGGGGGGGGGGGGGTGGGGGGGGGGGGGGGTGGGGGGGGGGGGGGGTGGGGGGGGGGGGGGGTGGGGGGGGGGGGGGGTGGGGGGGGGGGGGGGTGGGGGGGGGGGGGGGTGGGGGGGGGGGGGGGTGGGGGGGGGGGGGGGTGGGGGGGGGGGGGGGTGGGGGGGGGGGGGGGTGGGGGGGGGGGGGGGTGGGGGGGGGGGGGGGTGGGGGGGGGGGGGGGTGGGGGGGGGGGGGGGTGGGGGGGGGGGGGGGTGGGGGGGGGGGGGGGTGGGGGGGGGGGGGGGTGGGGGGGGGGGGGGGTGGGGGGGGGGGGGGGTGGGGGGGGGGGGGGGTGGGGGGGGGGGGGGGTGGGGGGGGGGGGGGGTGGGGGGGGGGGGGGGTGGGGGGGGGGGGGGGTGGGGGGGGGGGGGGGTGGGGGGGGGGGGGGGTGGGGGGGGGGGGGGGTGGGGGGGGGGGGGGGTGGGGGGGGGGGGGGGTGGGGGGGGGGGGGGGTGGGGGGGGGGGGGGGTGGGGGGGGGGGGGGGTGGGGGGGGGGGGGGGTGGGGGGGGGGGGGGGTGGGGGGGGGGGGGGGTGGGGGGGGGGGGGGGTGGGGGGGGGGGGGGGTGGGGGGGGGGGGGGGTGGGGGGGGGGGGGGGTGGGGGGGGGGGGGGGTGGGGGGGGGGGGGGGTGGGGGGGGGGGGGGGTGGGGGGGGGGGGGGGTGGGGGGGGGGGGGGGTGGGGGGGGGGGGGGGTGGGGGGGGGGGGGGGTGGGGGGGGGGGGGGGTGGGGGGGGGGGGGGGTGGGGGGGGGGGGGGGTGGGGGGGGGGGGGGGTGGGGGGGGGGGGGGGTGGGGGGGGGGGGGGGTGGGGGGGGGGGGGGGTGGGGGGGGGGGGGGGTGGGGGGGGGGGGGGGTGGGGGGGGGGGGGGGTGGGGGGGGGGGGGGGTGGGGGGGGGGGGGGGTGGGGGGGGGGGGGGGTGGGGGGGGGGGGGGGTGGGGGGGGGGGGGGGTGGGGGGGGGGGGGGGTGGGGGGGGGGGGGGGTGGGGGGGGGGGGGGGTGGGGGGGGGGGGGGGTGGGGGGGGGGGGGGGTGGGGGGGGGGGGGGGTGGGGGGGGGGGGGGGTGGGGGGGGGGGGGGGTGGGGGGGGGGGGGGGTGGGGGGGGGGGGGGGTGGGGGGGGGGGGGGGTGGGGGGGGGGGGGGGTGGGGGGGGGGGGGGGTGGGGGGGGGGGGGGGTGGGGGGGGGGGGGGGTGGGGGGGGGGGGGGGTGGGGGGGGGGGGGGGTGGGGGGGGGGGGGGGTGGGGGGGGGGGGGGGTGGGGGGGGGGGGGGGTGGGGGGGGGGGGGGGTGGGGGGGGGGGGGGGTGGGGGGGGGGGGGGGTGGGGGGGGGGGGGGGTGGGGGGGGGGGGGGGTGGGGGGGGGGGGGGGTGGGGGGGGGGGGGGGTGGGGGGGGGGGGGGGTGGGGGGGGGGGGGGGTGGGGGGGGGGGGGGGTGGGGGGGGGGGGGGGTGGGGGGGGGGGGGGGTGGGGGGGGGGGGGGGTGGGGGGGGGGGGGGGTGGGGGGGGGGGGGGGTGGGGGGGGGGGGGGGTGGGGGGGGGGGGGGGTGGGGGGGGGGGGGGGTGGGGGGGGGGGGGGGTGGGGGGGGGGGGGGGTGGGGGGGGGGGGGGGTGGGGGGGGGGGGGGGTGGGGGGGGGGGGGGGTGGGGGGGGGGGGGGGTGGGGGGGGGGGGGGGTGGGGGGGGGGGGGGGTGGGGGGGGGGGGGGGTGGGGGGGGGGGGGGGTGGGGGGGGGGGGGGGTGGGGGGGGGGGGGGGTGGGGGGGGGGGGGGGTGGGGGGGGGGGGGGGTGGGGGGGGGGGGGGGTGGGGGGGGGGGGGGGTGGGGGGGGGGGGGGGTGGGGGGGGGGGGGGGTGGGGGGGGGGGGGGGTGGGGGGGGGGGGGGGTGGGGGGGGGGGGGGGTGGGGGGGGGGGGGGGTGGGGGGGGGGGGGGGTGGGGGGGGGGGGGGGTGGGGGGGGGGGGGGGTGGGGGGGGGGGGGGGTGGGGGGGGGGGGGGGTGGGGGGGGGGGGGGGTGGGGGGGGGGGGGGGTGGGGGGGGGGGGGGGTGGGGGGGGGGGGGGGTGGGGGGGGGGGGGGGTGGGGGGGGGGGGGGGTGGGGGGGGGGGGGGGTGGGGGGGGGGGGGGGTGGGGGGGGGGGGGGGTGGGGGGGGGGGGGGGTGGGGGGGGGGGGGGGTGGGGGGGGGGGGGGGTGGGGGGGGGGGGGGGTGGGGGGGGGGGGGGGTGGGGGGGGGGGGGGGTGGGGGGGGGGGGGGGTGGGGGGGGGGGGGGGTGGGGGGGGGGGGGGGTGGGGGGGGGGGGGGGTGGGGGGGGGGGGGGGTGGGGGGGGGGGGGGGTGGGGGGGGGGGGGGGTGGGGGGGGGGGGGGGTGGGGGGGGGGGGGGGTGGGGGGGGGGGGGGGTGGGGGGGGGGGGGGGTGGGGGGGGGGGGGGGTGGGGGGGGGGGGGGGTGGGGGGGGGGGGGGGTGGGGGGGGGGGGGGGTGGGGGGGGGGGGGGGTGGGGGGGGGGGGGGGTGGGGGGGGGGGGGGGTGGGGGGGGGGGGGGGTGGGGGGGGGGGGGGGTGGGGGGGGGGGGGGGTGGGGGGGGGGGGGGGTGGGGGGGGGGGGGGGTGGGGGGGGGGGGGGGTGGGGGGGGGGGGGGGTGGGGGGGGGGGGGGGTGGGGGGGGGGGGGGGTGGGGGGGGGGGGGGGTGGGGGGGGGGGGGGGTGGGGGGGGGGGGGGGTGGGGGGGGGGGGGGGTGGGGGGGGGGGGGGGTGGGGGGGGGGGGGGGTGGGGGGGGGGGGGGGTGGGGGGGGGGGGGGGTGGGGGGGGGGGGGGGTGGGGGGGGGGGGGGGTGGGGGGGGGGGGGGGTGGGGGGGGGGGGGGGTGGGGGGGGGGGGGGGTGGGGGGGGGGGGGGGTGGGGGGGGGGGGGGGTGGGGGGGGGGGGGGGTGGGGGGGGGGGGGGGTGGGGGGGGGGGGGGGTGGGGGGGGGGGGGGGTGGGGGGGGGGGGGGGTGGGGGGGGGGGGGGGTGGGGGGGGGGGGGGGTGGGGGGGGGGGGGGGTGGGGGGGGGGGGGGGTGGGGGGGGGGGGGGGTGGGGGGGGGGGGGGGTGGGGGGGGGGGGGGGTGGGGGGGGGGGGGGGTGGGGGGGGGGGGGGGTGGGGGGGGGGGGGGGTGGGGGGGGGGGGGGGTGGGGGGGGGGGGGGGTGGGGGGGGGGGGGGGTGGGGGGGGGGGGGGGTGGGGGGGGGGGGGGGTGGGGGGGGGGGGGGGTGGGGGGGGGGGGGGGTGGGGGGGGGGGGGGGTGGGGGGGGGGGGGGGTGGGGGGGGGGGGGGGTGGGGGGGGGGGGGGGTGGGGGGGGGGGGGGGTGGGGGGGGGGGGGGGTGGGGGGGGGGGGGGGTGGGGGGGGGGGGGGGTGGGGGGGGGGGGGGGTGGGGGGGGGGGGGGGTGGGGGGGGGGGGGGGTGGGGGGGGGGGGGGGTGGGGGGGGGGGGGGGTGGGGGGGGGGGGGGGTGGGGGGGGGGGGGGGTGGGGGGGGGGGGGGGTGGGGGGGGGGGGGGGTGGGGGGGGGGGGGGGTGGGGGGGGGGGGGGGTGGGGGGGGGGGGGGGTGGGGGGGGGGGGGGGTGGGGGGGGGGGGGGGTGGGGGGGGGGGGGGGTGGGGGGGGGGGGGGGTGGGGGGGGGGGGGGGTGGGGGGGGGGGGGGGTGGGGGGGGGGGGGGGTGGGGGGGGGGGGGGGTGGGGGGGGGGGGGGGTGGGGGGGGGGGGGGGTGGGGGGGGGGGGGGGTGGGGGGGGGGGGGGGTGGGGGGGGGGGGGGGTGGGGGGGGGGGGGGGTGGGGGGGGGGGGGGGTGGGGGGGGGGGGGGGTGGGGGGGGGGGGGGGTGGGGGGGGGGGGGGGTGGGGGGGGGGGGGGGTGGGGGGGGGGGGGGGTGGGGGGGGGGGGGGGTGGGGGGGGGGGGGGGTGGGGGGGGGGGGGGGTGGGGGGGGGGGGGGGTGGGGGGGGGGGGGGGTGGGGGGGGGGGGGGGTGGGGGGGGGGGGGGGTGGGGGGGGGGGGGGGTGGGGGGGGGGGGGGGTGGGGGGGGGGGGGGGTGGGGGGGGGGGGGGGTGGGGGGGGGGGGGGGTGGGGGGGGGGGGGGGTGGGGGGGGGGGGGGGTGGGGGGGGGGGGGGGTGGGGGGGGGGGGGGGTGGGGGGGGGGGGGGGTGGGGGGGGGGGGGGGGGGGGGGGGGTGGGGGGGGGGGGGGGGGGGGGGGGGGGGGGGGGGGGGTGGGTGTGGGGGGGGGGGGGGGGGGGGGGGGTGGTGGGGGGGGGGGATTTTTTGGCGCCCCCAGGCCGTCGTAAACGGGCCATGCAGATACGGCCTCTCTAAATTTACTAAAATCAACCCAACTAAAATCCAACATACGTGTTAAACTAAAAACATTTCTAATACCCCATAAAAGGGAATTATAAAAACATATGATCACTTCTCCCTAACATGCCCACCCTCTATTAGCTTTTCCCAATTAATCAAAATCAAATCTAAAATAATGAACCCCTTAATTGCCTCTTCCACCTTTTGAAAGAGGAAGTTATCATGCTGAACTGGCACCATTCCCACTAGTGCCACACAAATGGGCATGGACACCAACTCAAAAACACTTATGTTGACAGCAGGGCATGAGCAAATGCAAAAGTTTGCCCCTGTGACAGTGGTCCTCTGCCACAGGACGATGTACCTGCATGGATGGGGGTGTTTTAGAAGCATTCCTTCAGGTGGGGTCAACTTTAGTCAGTTTCCTTAGCCTGGGAATGCCCCCTTTTCCCAGCATAGATTTACACCACCAAAAAGAGCCATCTGTATCATTTTATACAGTTTGATTTAACATCCTTTGATAGCCTAAGAAATTGAAGGTCAGAGTTTCCCATATCTGGGGGGCACACCTTATAATTCAGATATAGGCTACTGTCATCCTTTCCAATCCTAGCATTAAAATAACCTTCTATAATAACAAGATCTGTTGGATTTGTCTCTTATCAAATACCTTATATAAGTTTCTAATCTAACCCAAATTATTGTTGAAGGCTTTCACGGCTGGATTCAACTGGTTCTTGTGGGTTTTCCGGGCTGTGTGGCCGTGGTCTGGTGGATCTTGTTCCTAACGTTTCGCCTGCATCTGTGGCTGGCATCTTCAGAGGTGTATCACAGAGAGAAGTACTTGATACATAGATATATAGATGATGTATCTGTGTCTGTGAATTGTCTTTACTGTGTCTTGAAGAGTCTGTGAATTGTCTTTACTGAATAACTGAATAAGTGTCTGTGAATTGTCTTTACTGAATAACTAAAAAGTGAAAATGACTGAGTTTTTAAGTAACAGAAACATTGCAACACAAACAGTTCTACCTTTAGGTTTTACTTCCTGACACATGAATGCACCAGGGGATTTGGAGCTAAAGATGCTTTAAGTACAGAGATCACACTTATTCAATTCAACATATTTTATCATATATGTTTTAGAGTTAATTCTGCTTGGATTTCACTAGACGGTTTTACATTTGTTTGTTTGTGGGTTGGCCTGCAAATATGTTTAACTATGATTAGACACGGTCCTGCATACAATTTTGAATGCTGGACCACACACAATTGGACACATGATTTCACTTTTTAACCATACATTTAACAATTCTATCATTCTTTCCTCCAGAAGTTAAAGCCTTTAAACTTTGAGAAGGATCTAAGCAGCAATATATCATTTGGGGTACAGGGGGCTGATCTAATATGCCATGTTTATATGATAACAGGAATGTAATAGAAAATGGTTCTTTTCTTAACAACTTGAATTAGTTTCAAGTGTGCCATTTTGCATTCAAATGCAGAAAGACACGGAAGCCAATCCTTTATTTTCTATTAGAAAACAGCCACTGTCCCCTATCTCTCATTATGGTGCAGACTACAAGACCTAACAACAAAAATCCATATTATTGATCTTACCAAGTCTCCACAATTATTCTTTAGAAGGAAACGCCGACGATAAATTACATCTGCACTGGCTTTTCATCTGCTGTTCGATATAAGTGATCTCTCAGGGCAGGCTGGAGACCTTAAATCGTCAACACCCTTGTCAAAGAAGCTAAGGAGGCCCGGGCTTCCTACAAACTGCTTTGGAAGAACTTTTAACCTATAATTTCTAGCAACAACTCATTTCATTTTCAGAAAATTGGGGGGAAATCTTTTCAGGAATTTTTTTTCAATTTAATAGAACACTGTTCCATCTTTGCAAGGAATACCTATAGAATTTTGATTTAAAGATCGTTTTTCTCCTCATCGACTCACTTTTTAAAACTAAGAGTTACATATGCGATTTGCTAAAGAGTTTAAAGATAATCTCAGATGCATTATTATCAGTTTTCCCTCCCTTCACAAGACGCTACAAATTACAGTTCTATTTAATACCATTCTTAAAGAATCAAACTGCATTTGAAGCATTTGTCTGGAAAATGTTAGTTTCAGTTGTCATAAATGACTGATCAGTAAGCTGACATAAGTCCTGCACTGGAATTTTCTGAAGTGTAACATCTTTAGTTTTAATTCAGAGGCATAGATATGAACTCTGATTATTGTAACCTGTAGTCAAGTCTGTACTATCTATGTGTAGAACTGATGCTTACTGATATGCACATTTAGATGTAGCAGCTTTAAAATTAATGCTGTTGCTCAGCAATCAGTGAGAAGTTCTTTAGTATCGTCGGCAAATACTTAAGTTAGGAACAGTTCACAGGGAAATTATCAGCATTTTCCCCTTTGCAGGAATGGTACCTAGGCTAAGTAATTACATTTCTATCCACCAAGTACATGAGCCTCACAGGCAGTTTTCAACCACACCAAATTAATGTGGATATTGTGAGAACTACCTGTACGAGGGTATACTTTTTAGTAATTTTTGCTGGTATAGTAGTTCCAAAAGGAACCACAAGATCATATGACATTTTCTCAATGTGATTGTATAGACACATACCTAAGGACAATAGCCTTGCGGAGGTTCCACGGGCTACTAAACAAAGATGTACTCCAGGTTTATTTATTTATTTATTTATTTATTTATTTATAATTACATTTGTATACCGCCCCATCCCCTGAGGGCTCTGGGCGGTGAACAACACCGCCCAGATCATCAGATCCAACCAAATCAGATCACATCATCAGATCCAACCAAAACATCACCCAGATCCAACCAAAATCAGACGACTTTCTTGGATGCATGGGTTCCCAGTTTACCCTGGGCCATATAAATTTTGTCCCTCATGTCCTCCCTCTGTCAGCTCACCTGCTGCGTTGAAAAATATCAGCTGCAAATATGATTGTGTAAGCCTGCCTTTAGAATCAACATTATCAAGTGATGCAAATCTTCACACTTCAAGTTGTTTACAACTTTTATGTGAAATATATATTATTCAAAATGTTTAAGCATCTGGAAATAGTGTAACTCCAGCCACACTACTGTTTCACTGATATTAGAAACATCTGCCATAGACAGTGCTCTATCAAGGAAAAACCATTGAAGCCAATATATACAATTTTAAAAAGTAGTTCAGAGAAAAAAGCAGGGATATGATATCAGGTGGAAAACCCACACATCACAGCCTTTCTTATGAGGATGAAGAAGCAGGGGCTGGGGCCCTATGAGCTTCCTTCTTAGGCTCATGCTAGGCTCCCAACCTAGCCCCATGATGTGGTAGTCAGACGAGTCAGCCACAGCAATGCTTAGCCGCCAGGGCACCATGCTGCTGGTTCAGAACAGCCCTGCCTTCCCCACTCCTCCGCAACCTCTGACTGCATGGAAGTATATGCCATGATTCTAGCGTTAACACAAACCCCAGTAAGGACACCTTTACTATTAGAATCTGGGCAGCCTAATCCAAAGGGGGGTGGGCGGTGTATGGAGCCAGCATGAGCTTGTGTTGGTGTTTTGCCCTTCCTGCCACTAAATTTGGCAAATGTGTCAGTGGGGTGGACAAACTGGGAGGTTGGTGGGCACCATGGACCTTAGCGGTGCCAGACCTGGAAGCCCTCGGAGCTGCGTTGGCATCCAGGAGGATGCCTATGTGGCTGGGAGCATTTTGCGGGGCGTTTCTGGGGATTAGGCTGACCCTAGTTGGCTTCCACCCAGCCTTTCAAACACAGATCCTTGGGAGTTTTGCCACCTGAAAGGATGGCATAATGCTGTTCTCAGCTATGGGCACTTCAGTGGTGGCCGGGGTTTTCCAGAGCCTCACCACACCACACCCCACCTGAGCCCTTGGGATTGGGCTGTTAGTGTCTCAGTTCTAAGATACTTCTTGAAAACAGTAATTTTACATGTATTGTAAAACCCATTACAACTTTCCCTCACAATCCACACATTTCCCCCACCCCTTGGAAGAAAAGAAAAACTCAAGACAAACCTGTATGAGTCCTATAGTGGTCTTTCATGGCTGATGCTGTGAGAAAAGAATAATGGCAGGTAGGCCATGTGCACTTATATGGCTTTTCTCCTGTGTGAAGTTTCATATGATTGTTCAAAGCCCACTTCTCTGTAAAACTTCTGTCACACAAGTGGCATGTAAATTTCCTGTGGTTAAAAAAAGGAAGAAAAGGAAGAAAAATAAAGCCAGGTGTTTAGACACATACCCCAAAAACTGACAAAAGAAGCATGTTTTTAACCTGAAGTGTGGTAAATGCACAGACTTTCATGAAGAGAATTGCAGACCTGGTCTGTCATGTCTGTATAACCAGGCATTGATTTTTCTGTCGAGACCTAGCACTTCAGCCATTTATTCTCTGCTTTGCGGTTGGGCCCAACGGGTTTGAAAAATTCTGTTACAGTCCAGTCACCCCTGAGGCAAATGTGAGAATAGATTTCACCTGTACAGGCCTACACCACTTATCCAGGGCATGGGCTGTCAGAGCAAAGGCTAAATGAAAAGCTATCCATACTAAACTACTCAGACAATCACACCGCTCTGTGCCATGCTGCTGCTACTGCAGCAGGAAGTAAAATACTGCTTGTAATAACACTGTTGCCGTAGTAAACAAAAACCTCTCAAAACTCCAAAAAGCATTTTAAAAGGGTCATAAAAAATCAACTTACCTAAAAAAGGGGAATTTATTTAAAACACTTCTATACTGCCTCCCTTAAGACTTAATTTGAAGTAACTTATATTTCCAAAGGGTTCCACAATAAAGAACAAACCCACAGGAAACCCACAGCTCGCTATTAAACCGGCTTAAATTGCTAACTTTTACAGAAACAAAACATGGTGGGAGAGGGGGTATGAACACATTTCTTAAATATCCACAGTGTTGTGTTCTCCTAGGTGTCCCTCAGGAGGAACTTACATAATAGGGCCATAGCAAACAAGATCATACTGCCAGCTGACATTGACCAATTTCTTGTGGAGCAGGAACACAAATGACAATGTATTGTCGAAGGCTTTCATGGCCAGAATCAACTGGCTGTTGAGATTTTTTGGGGCTGTGTGGCTGTGGTCTGGTAATTTTTGCTCCTAACGTTTTGCCTGCATCTATGGCTAGCATTTTCAGAGGCATCTCATGGTGAGATGTGCCATGGAGAGAAACCCATCTTATTGTGACTCTGGAGATTGCAGCTGTAGATGCAGGCAAAAACATCAGGAGCAAAAACTACCAAACCACGGCCACACAATCCAGAAAACTCTGCTTTTAACTGAGATTTGAATTATCAGCTCTGATAGTTGTAATAGTATATATAATAAGACTTGTATTATATAGTCCAAGTGGACAGTAATTTTCTGCATTAGCTGCAGTCTTCAAAGGAAGTCTCACGTAAGATGTATTACAGTAGTTAAGCCCAGAGGTTACATACATTTGAATCACAGACGGACTATTCTCTTTCCACAAATAAAATACACTGCATTCATTATTATAACACATTAGTGGACAGTATCGAAACCTGAGAATTCAGGAACAATCTGGATTCTAGAATTGTGCCTGATGCAGACAAAATATACTAATGATAAGCATAATATTTCTATCAACAGATGGTTACTCAAATCCTCACTAGAGAACCGGGCCACAGACCAACATAAAACTCTTGTCAGTTTAAGGCTTACATCATCTACCCACACACGACAGACAAATATGAGAACAAGATCTCAAGATAATAGTAGAAGAATGAGTCAAAGTATGTTTCCTTCCCGTTTACTGGAAGCAACATAAAAGCAACTGGAAGCAACATAAAACTAAGCCACGTGGATCTGTATAAGATTTGAACAGGTTCCTAGAGAAGATAACAGAGGTGCTGTTGATCAATGACATCAGAGTACTTTTATTGGCATTTGAGTCAACGACAAAACAGCTCAAGGACTGAGGAGTCAGACTTGAAAGACCAGGTTTGCAGTTTAGGATTACTGCATGACCCAGTCTAAGGCTGGGGGCTCTTCTCTGTGGCACACAGTTCCATTTATCAGATTTAATTGATACACCAGTTACAGCCATTCCTTGAAAACAGACATCTGGCCACAGTGATCCATGCTCTGATCACATCCAGGTTAGATTACTGGGGCTGCATTGGGCTATGGGGTGGGGGTACTGTCTTTGAAAACTGCCTAGACAATTCTACAGGTTCAAAATACAGTAGCCAGGATACTGTCAGGGTCAGGACACAGGGATCATATTACCTCTGTGCTAAAAAAATGACAGCGCCATCACATAGGTTTCTGGCACAATATAAAGTGTTGGTTCTTACCTTCAAGGACCTAAACAGATTGGGGCCAGGATATTTGAAGGACCACTTCCTCCCATACTATCCAGCCCACAAGATTCTCTTCACAAGCCCTGCTTTCTGTGTCCCTGCCTGCAAAGATGTGGTGGATGGTGATCAAAGACAGGGCTTTTTTAGTGGTGGCATCTCATCTGTGCAGTGCCTGAAATGCAGTGCAGTTTGGCACTGCTATCCAACTCAAATTTGCTTTGCAAAACAAACCAATAATTCATATAATTTTCATATGCAATCTGACTAAACTTTCTTTTTCTAGTCTTTTTAATAAACAAAGCTTACATGACTATTGTTAAATTTTCAAGTGTAACCACATCCACAAACAAAAAACAAAACAATGTATATGTGTCTTTCTCAATTATGTACACACAAATATCTATATTCTGAACTGGAAACAGACTTTAAATTACTGTATCACTTGATCACTGCTTGGTGGCACTGGCGAATAACAAATATAAATAATATTTCCAAATCACAGTAAAAAGAAAATCATGTCTGTATATCTCTCTGACAAGTCTTCATGCATTTCACATTTCAAAAGCATGACAGGGATCTTATTTCAAAGATAAATCCCCCTATCTACTTATTTTCTTGTGTATTTATTGTGGATCTAACCTTCTACTAAAAGAAATAAATAAGCAGGTTAAGTAGATGCTATCTTTTAACAAAATAGTTTCTCTAGACTGTATTACAACTTTATGAATGACAAAATAAATCCCTCATTTTTAAATCTTCCAGGATGTACATATAACAGCATTGTACCTATTGAACTCCAATGCATGCTCTATTAGTCACATCCAATTAAAATGTTCAAATAAGGTTGAGCCACTTCCTTAAAAGAGGCAAAACATCAGTAAATACATACTAGAAGCATGGTAGGGAACAGGGAAGTTTGCATACTTTTTAGCAGTGCATCCTTCTTGGATGGATCATAATGAAAGTCAATGTTTTGGGCAATAACGGGTACTTTAATTTTGGAATTTGTTTGCGGTTACTTGCAGACTTAGTATATACTCGACACTGAAATGATACCAATTTGCCCTCCAGTAGCTAGGTAGTAAATATATGTATTTTTGAACAAGTGTTGATTTTGTACTCTCTCCCACAGTAACAAATGAAATTTAAACATGCTTAATTTTGACTGGATCATTCCTACTGTTTTGAAAGGCATTTTATATCAAATGTGGTTTACTAGTCTTTTTGATATTTTTTAAAAGTGCAGAAATTCTTGTTTTCAAACAACATTCATATTTCAGATTCTTACACTGATTTTTTTTAAAGTTTCTAGTTCTACTTTTTCACTTAATTAATTTTTCAAATAATTACTTCCTAGTTTTTGGCAGATTATAGTTTGCTGTTGCTGTTGCAACAAAACCAAATGAGTTTCAATATTGCCCTGAAAACCGGGAATAATATATGATTTGTGATCCTGGCTTGTGTTCAAACCATAGCTTACAGAGTTGGATGAAACAGCAAAATATGATTTACCAAAAACCAGGAGTGACTTGCTGGGAACAAGTTGAACAGGGACAAAGGGACAAAGGGAAATTTAAATCCAAGGGTCCCCAGTGTCATTCTTGAAGCACCTAGTTATAGTTTGGCAATATGTTTAAGTGAGTTTAAGTGAGTAAGAGAATGTGTCCAAAACAGAAACAGTCAAGAACATTTTAGGGCTTCCCTCCTGAAACTGGAACTATACAAGAAGGTCCAGTGCAGGATCCAAGCACAGGGTCACCAAGCTTGGGTAAGTCAGTTTTGTATGATCAGTACATTGTCAGGATATTGAAAATTGCAAGGTGGTCATATGCTGGTCTAGAATGACTGGAATGTAACAGTCAACAGAATTGTAAAGGTCGGAGCCTCTCTGTCTGGGTCTGCAGTGATTGGCATGTAACAGTCAGCAGAATTGTAAAGGTCGGAGCCTCTCTGTCTGGGTCTGCAGTGATTGGCATGTAACAGTCAGCAGAAGTGAAAAGGTCACAGGCCAGGATGATTAGATCATCTAGCTAATGATTTGCTGGACAAAACTATATAAGAAGACTGCATACCCAATTCAGTACCTCTCCTTCACCTTCAGGTTCGGGCTCAGATTGTTGTCAGAGTAGAGAGTGGATAGTTATTGTTATTTTTGTTCCTTTGAGAAACAAGAGATAAAGTATTCCTGTTGGAACTAAATCTACTGTCTGAGTGTTTCTTTTTCTTATACTGCAAGCAGTTACCTCCTGTTCTAGCAAGGGTGAGTTGGCACCTAGTCCTTCCGCTGTGCACTAGGCCAACAATTTGGTTATGGGCCCAGTATCCTAACCACTGAAGCTAGAGAGTGTCGAGGCAGTGTGACACGATGACATCCACCATGTGCAGTTTGCCTTTTGAACGGCTGACTGCAGGGAACTACTCAGCATGGAGTGTGAAAATGCAGAGCTTTCTCATACGTGAAGATTTATGGGCTGTAGTCGAGACCCCACCGAACCCAGGCACAGCAGCAGAGCAGAGGGCAGATGCCAGAGCCAAGGCGTCCATAATGTTGGCTGTGGAAAACTCCCAGCTCATCTATCTACGGGCTGCTGAGAAGGCTTCTGACTGCTGGAAGGTGTTGAAGGACCTGTACCAGACGCAGACTGCTGGTTCCAAGGTAATCTTGACCAGACGTTTATACAATTTGAAGCTGAAAGGAGGTGAAAATGTGGCCAACCATGTCCAACAGCTGCGTACACTATTCGTCGAGCTGGAAGACAGAGGCATGACTTTCACTGAACAGCATAGGGCCTATATTGTACTATCTTCCCTAGATGACAGCTGGGACAATTTTGTCTATAGTATGCAGAGCATAAAGGAAGATGATTTGACTCTAGACTATGTGACTGCACGGCTTCTGGAGCTCCAGAAACAAAGAGAGTTTTGCCTTGAAGCCACAGCCAGAGAGAAGCCTGCTGTTTCCAGAGGCAAAAGTGAAACCCAGCTTTCCCTGAACTGTCCAAGGTCATATGCAGTTCGGCGTTGTTTCCGTTGTGGCTCTACTAATCATCTTCTCCGAGAATGCCCACAGAAGGGGGAGAAGAAGGGGCCAGCTAAAGGACAACGGGGAAGAGGAAAGAAGGAGCACTACTTGACGGCATTGCTGAGAACCGATGTCCAGAGAAACCAACCCATCTGGCTCTTGGACTCTGCCTGCTCAGAGCATGTCGTAAATGCTCATCACCTATTGACTGAGGAGTCCAAGGCAAGTGTGAAGCATGTCAGCTTGGCCGATGGATCACCAGCTGCTGTTACGCTGCAAGGAACTGCCTACATACCATGCCTAGGTAAAAAGTTGCAAAATGTGTTGTGTGTTCCTGGACTGGATTTTTGTTTGTTGAGCGTCCCAAGTTTAGCTGAACAAGGGTACAAAACTATATTTGATAGACAGGGTTGTACAGTATGGCAGAATGACATAGAGTGTGCAAAAGGTACACTCTGCGACAAAATGTATGTTATGACTGATAAAGGGCAAAATGAAAATGTAATGAATGTTTCAAGTCTAGCTAATAAGCCTATGCATGATGATTGTGTGCACTATCTTCACAGAGTCCTAGGACATGCAAGTTTTGCCACCATCAAGCAGTTGGCAAAAGTATGTGATTTGAGTGTAAAGCCTTGCAAAGCATTCCTAGACTGTTCAGTCTGTAGTGGGGTTAAGGTGAAATCCTATCCAATCCCCAAAAAGAGCTACAGACAAATGGAAAGACCATTTGAACTAGTCCATGCAGACTTAGCTGGTCCTTTCCAATCAAGCGAAGGGGGTGCATGATATATATTTCTGCTGATTGATGATTATAGCAGATATTCTTACTGCTTGCTGTTGAAATCTAAGGATGAAGCCTTTACAAGGTTTAAGGAATGGGTCTCAATGATTGAACGGAGGTTCCCTCACAAGGTGGCTTGCCTGCAATCTGACAGAGGCGGTGAGTTCATGGGGAACAAATTCCAAACATGGCTGACACAGAAAGGTATTAGCCACAGGAGAACAAATCCGTTCAGCCCGGCTGAAAATGGCGTGGCTGAGAGGAGACTAGGCGTTCTTCAAACAATGCGGGATTGCATGATAAATGATGCCAAGGTTCCATTCCATTTCTGGGGAGAGGCTGTCTTAGCTGCCACACATGTAATAAACAGGTTGTGGAGTTCAAGTATCAATGAAACACCATTTTTCAGAATGTTTGGCAAAAGGCCTTCCCTGAAACACCTTAGAATATTTGGGAGTTTTGCTAACGTCCTCATTCCCAGACAGCAACGGAAAAAAGGACAAAAGAAATGGCAGAGACTGCGTTTTGTAGGATATGCGCAGAATACCAAAGGCTATAGATTTTCATTGGGTCATGGAAGAATTGCTATCTCACGCAGTGCCAACTTTGAAAAGCATACAGGTTGGGAACATGTGCATCAAAACTCTGAAGTGTTCTTACCACCAGTAAGCCATGACACAGTACCTAGTGACAGCACACAACCCCCACTCCCTGGGGGGGGGATTCTTCCCCTTAAGGCAACCCTTAACTGGTTTCTTTGATGTGGAAGGGCCTTCAGGGTCCTCAGGGTCCGTGGGTCCTGCAGTTCCAAGGTTGAGATAGTCTTAGTCATAATGAGGGCTAAGTCCTCCTTTTTGAAAAATCTAATGCATTTTTCCTTAGGTTCAATAGTGCCTTCCTCAGACTCTGAAAAATGTTCAGCGGAATTCTCCAATTCACCTTCACTAACCTCCTCCTCTCCTGGTAAATTAAGAGGGTCTCTGTAAGCAGAGGAGGGGGGTGGAGATCTGGAGGAAGAGCTAGATGAATATCTGCGCTTATGTCCCCTCCTAGAATGGGATCTGTGCCTTTCCCTGAGTTTAGCACTTTCTTTTTCCTTGTCAGGGAGAGAAATCTCCTCTCTCGTTATGAAGAGATTCATAAGCTCTTGGTCAGAAACATTTGTCCAGGAAGTAGGATCTGCAATGTTGCGGGTTGCAGTTGCTTGGGAGGTCCCCTCTCCCACCAACATTCCATGATCTTGCCTGCACAGTGGAGATCCGTTGGAGGATTGGGGCCTCTCACTCTCCTCAGCCACTATCGGGCCGATGGCACCTTCCTGAATTTCCTGCCGTTCCCCCGAGCCCTCGTCATCAATTGGGCTGCATTGTGGTATTTGAGTGCGTGGGGGGGGAAACGGTACATTGGTACTTACCCTGAAGGGACCTTCTCCTGGTAGGCGATGAGGGCATCTTGGATTGGGTGATTTCCAACCTATACTCAGGGAGGCAGGACTAAATGATGTCACTTCCTGTAGAGGCTGGAATCCATCTTAGATCCCCAGTATCTTAGATCCCCATATGTCCCACGTCGGTCTCTGCGTTCGGCAGAGGCCAATCTACTGGAGATCCCCGCCCCCTCTATGATGCGGCTGGCCTCCACCAGGGCCAGGGCTTTTACGGCCCTGGCCCCTGCCTGTCTCTTCCTCCAGCTGTCAGAGGGCCCTCACCCGGGACCTACAAGAGGTTCATAGGAGCCTGTAAGACTTCCAGGTTATTCCGCGGAGCTTTTGGGAAGCCCGGCTGCTGATCGGTGCCCATTAGCAACTTCACAGATCCGCTGTTCCCTCAGAGGGAGTTGGGGAGCTAGTGGCTGAAACACAAACTCTGTTTTAACTGATTACTTATATAAATTAAGAGCTGCTTTTTTTGGCAGACATGAATTTTTAGTATTCTATTTTGTTATCCGCTTGTTTATATTGTGATGTAAACCGCCCTGAGCCCTTTGGGGGAGGGCGGTATAAAAGTGGAACAAATAAATAAATAAATAAATAAATAAATAAATAAATATTCCGTTGACTCAGCAGTGAGAGAAAAAACTCTATTATCTTAAGAAGTAGAACAGGAAGTAACGAGAACAACATAATAACGAAGAATAACATTGAAAACAACCATCAAAACGTGAGGAACTCCAAGTATTTTATAACTAACTACCCCGATCCATAGATCATAATAATAAACGAAGGAATGATTAATTTTGGAGACTGCATAGAAAGTGCTACATTGTGAGGGCCAAGATGCCCTCATATCGCCAATACCAGGAGAAGGTCCCTTCAGGAGTAAGTACCAATGTACCGTTTCTCCTGGAGGCTATCTCGAACAATCTTGGATTGGGACTCTCCTCCCAGAGCAGTGTCCCGGAAATGGGTTGGGAATGTTAGTCTCCAAATATATGTTCGAGCACTCTAGTTCCAAAAGCGGTTTCGCTAGCCATGGAACGCGAACCTGCAATGTCTTGATAAAGGAGGATGAAGAGGACTTCAGGTGGCCGCCCTACACACATCCTCCAGAGGAACCTGTCGTCTGAATGTCGCGTTAGTTGCGGCACTCCGAGTGGAATGAGCCGTCGATGCCGCTTAGGCACAGGTGCATGTGAGATGCTTTATATGCCTCGGTAATGCACATCTCTGAGAGTGTAACTCGAGTGCAGCCTTGGACATTCTGAGCTCCCTAGATTAGGCATGGTAACGTTTATGAATAGGGATTTCAGTCCTGCCTGATATTCTCTGTTCTGATGATAGTCAAATGTCTTGAAGCCCTACAGGACATCTAAGGTGTGCCAAAGGGACTTTCTTTGGGATGTGGAAGGACTTGGACAAAAGGTGCTGGGGATGATCACCTCCTGCTTCCATGTATGGAACCTGGAAGCAACTTTTGGAACAAAGGTGGGGATCCAGCCTCATGGGACTGTCCTTGTGAAAGATGTGCAGAGCTGGGAGTTGACGGATAGGGGCCTGCAACTCTGGAAATTCTTCTGGCTGTAGTGATGGCAATTCAGAAAGAGAAGTTTCCATAGAGAACCCATTTCAGATGCACGGAACGGATGGGCTCCGGAAGGGCGGTTTTGGTGAGAGCTGAGGAGCACAATGTTAAGTCTCCGATGAAGGGAACAGATGGACTATCCCGGAGGTTGTTTTGTGTGGAGACCCCTTTGAGGAATCTAAAATGACCTGGGTGCCTGGACAAAGTGGGTAGTCCATGAACCTTGCCAGGCCAAGCAGCCGTGAGCGCTGCCAGCTGTCTTCATGAAGAGTAGCACTTGCTAAGGCCCTTCCTGAATCCGACCCTGGAGAAACTTGTAAAACCTGAGGGACAGAAGGTCTCAGTGGGTTACGATCCGGGCCTCTTGAGCCCAGGAGAGGGAAAGGTCCTCCATCGAAGAAGTTATAGGATTCGAGAGGTTGGATGGTCTCAAGGGCCTTTGATGATTTGTATTGATATTACCTGGCCGGAATAACCTTTTTTGGTTAGGGCCTCCCTGGGCGCTCAAAGCGCTTCGCTAGGTCAGACAAAACTCACTTGGGGTTGGGATGGACCACGGAGTCCCTGAGAGGAAACATGTCCACGGCGTGGAAACTGGGCCAGTCCTCAGGGCCTTGGAAGATTTGCCAATTGAAGGATTGAGGGAGAGACCATGGTTGCCTTCTGGGCCACCATGCAGTTGCTACTAGAATTACGTCCGGGCTTTCTCTCTGACCAGAGACCTTCCTTATGAGCTTCGGGATGACTGGGGTAGGTGGATGAAGGCATAGAGGAGCTCCCTCAGCCACGGAGCCATCAGTGCATCTACTGCTAGTGCCTCGGGAATGAAAGCATCTGAGTGGTGAAAATCGAGGAAGTTGTGCATTCTTGGAGCGGAGGCAAAGAGATCCCGAAGCGCAAGTTGCTAGGACAACCCCGAGGGTTTGAGTGCGATCAGTTGGAAGATCGTCCGGATGGAGCTTCCACTCTTGCTTCCGTCACCGATTAGGCGGCTTAGCCAGTAATCCCACCTGAGCGTTGAGATTCCCTGTATGTGCTCTCTGCCGACTTAGCGATAGCAGGAGATGTTTTCGGCCCATGTCGAAGTATCTCTACTGCCACCAGTATACATAGATGAAGGCGAGGGATCCTGGACCCGCCCTGGATTGTTTAGGGATGGAGCCTTTGCCGCCGATGCGTTGTCGGGTTCAGACCAAAAGATGACAGCCCTGGATCTGAGGCTGGAAGGCCTGGAAGCGCCAAGAAGGGAATAGCTCGCGAACTCCTTAAGGAAGTTGATGGGCAGGACGATGTTTTGGGTCATCGGCCCAGAGACCTTGTGTGCTATATATTGTGTCCTCCAAGGATGCCCCCCCATCCAGCGAAGACTCGCGTGCTATGAACAACTGCAGATCTCGGATGAGGGTAGATGAAGACTTTCTCCTTTGGAAAGGTTTTTTCTTGATGAGACTCACCAGCCCGAAGACTGTAGCAGTAAACTGATCTGTGATCCTAGGAAGTGAGCCTCTGTCTTCCTTCCTCATAGATCCGGTATTATTGGGTGAGGCTGGGAGGAACTTCTGCTTTGAAGCGGGAAGCGCACATGGAGACCTCCCCACTGCAACATATCGATAACAGAGATGAAGGAAGACCCATCAGTCCTGGCTACATAGCTGAAGAAGGGAAGCTCTCCTGGCCGGGAGGAAAGACCGCTACTCAACCTTCTGGATCTTGAGAATTTTGGAATTGTAATGAATGGAAAGAGAGCGATTGTGTACTGTGTCTATGGCCAGCCCCGAAGATGTTCCATTCGGGAATTGGCTGGAATCAGGGAACTCTTTTGCAAGTTGACTATAAAACCACGTAGTGAGTGAAGGGCGGGTAGTCCAGGAGGCTGAGCATCCAGGTCTCTGAAGGGCTTGTGTTCTGGACCCGGACCGAATCAGGATGTCGTCCAAGTATGGAGGTGGATATAGAAGACCTTGTTCCCGAAAGAGCCATGATAGAGTGCCAGAAGCGAGCTTTGAGAACACTCTCGGGGCTGTGGCCAGCCTGAAGGGGAGAGCCTTGTACTGGTATTAGTAGTTCGGCTCGTGACTGTGAACCACCTGAGGAAACGTCTGTGGAGTGGGTTGATGGGGAGGCCCGTGAAGATATGCTTCTCGGTTCAGGTCGAGAGATGTTAAATGTAATGCAGCCTGGGCGAAGAGCCTCCACCTATGGATCTCAAGGTTTCCATCTTGAAATGGGCGTGAGAAGCGATGAATCTCGTTCACGTACCGTTCAGAACCAGGGATGGCTTACGCCAGTCAGCCAGTTCTTTTTGGAGTACTGTAAAGAAATGTGAGTAAAACACCGCAAGGAAACGCTTCTAGAGATGGGTACGGGTTACGATGCAGCTTCTGAATACTCTTCAGTAGATGGAGAATGGCTTGCTGTATTCTCTTTAGTTTGTCTGGATTGCATTGGGGGGGATAGGTCCGGAATTTGGATCTTGGAAAGGTTTGAAAATTCTAGGAGATAGCCCGTAGGTGTGACTGACCTCCTTTCAGGAGTCCAGCCGGTCGATGTGGTCGCCCACCCACAGGTGTTGAAAAAAGATTGTACAGGCGCACTCACCTACTGGAACGATGAGTGTGAAAGGTCAAGACCTGGGCGGTCGCTCAGGTTGGAAAAGGAGTTTGCCCACCTCTATTGGTTTGTCTAGAAGTAGTTGGGACGAAAAGGAGCTGCCAGAGAATCCTCTTCTACTGAAAGGAGGTAGTGTTGCTCTGTTGAGGGTTGTTGAGAAAACCACTCTGCCATCTCTAGGGAGTTCCGCATTTACCAAGTGTGCGCTGAGTGCACCGAAATGAAGTGTAAAAGGTTTGTAGGTGGAGGAGGCCTGGTCTGGCCCTAACGCATTTACCTAGAGCATAGATTTCTTGTTTCCCTTTAGTCTTCCCACCAACACAGCGTCCTAAATCTTTGCCAAAGAGCCTGGAACTACATGATAATGCGTAAGTAGACACCTCACACTGTTTTGGAGTGGAAGTCTGCGGTCCAGAGCTCTCAAGCCAGGCTCTGTCTCCGAATCCACTACTCCCAAGGCTAATGCGCGGGAGACTAACAGGAGAGAATCAAAGGTGGAATCTGCCCAGTCACGAAACTGCTGTGAGTACTCTCTCTAAAGCCTTGGCGCCTGGGAGGGATCATCGTAGAAGCCTCGGAAGCCAAAGGATGGAGGCTCGGGCCATGGTGGAAGAAGGGCTAGAGCCCTAATGGTAAGGGCAAGTCTGGCATGAACCCTTCTCCGGAACACGCCGGGCCCGCGGTCTGCGGCATCCCTCAGGGACCCCTCCCCGTCCGTGGTGACCAATCCACCAGATTGGAGGGCAACCACAGGTGCATCAATTAGGAGTTTTAATGATGTTATGTATGTGTTCGGGCAGTATATATAGACTCTTGAGATGTGACGGGCAACTCTTACTAGCCTCCAGATTCACCCATTGCTTTTAAAATTCTTTTCAAAGTACTCGGGTAGTGGAAAAGCTTCTGGGACATCCCTCCGTCCGGGGGAAAATTTTTGTGGCCCCTTTAGGGACACCTTTAACTGTTCTCTTGGAGGATGGGAGACCCTCAGGGTCCTCAGCGTCTGCTGAATCCTGGAGTTCTAAAGTGGAAATAGTTTTTGACATAATCAAGGCTAAATCCTCCTTTCTAAAAAATCTAATGAGTTTTTCTTTGGGCTCCACAATGTCCTCCTCCCCTTCAGAGAAATGCTCTGAGGAATGCCCCATTTCCACTTCACTGAATTCCTCCTCCCCATACTCATTAAGAGGATCTCTATAAGCGGAGGTGGAGGGCTGGGGAGGGGGAGGGGAATTGGAAGAGGAGCTAGACGAGCGTCTGCGTCTATACCCCCTCCTAGAACGGGACCTGCGTCTCCCTCTGCGTCTGCTTTCTTTGTTCTTGTCATGGAGAGAGATCTCCTCCCTCATTGCAGCCCTGAACATATTCATCAACTGGGGAGCAGGCATGCTAGCCCAAGACGCAGGGTCTGTAAGGGTTGGAGCAGGTTCGCTGGGGACTTCCCTCCCCACCGGGCCCCTCTGATCTTGCCTGAGTCGCGAAGATCTATGAGGAGACTGCCGGGAGGCCAGTTTGATCATCCGCTCGCTCCTGGGTCCCGCCGGACGCTCCGCGCGCCACCGCCGCTGGCGTGGCTAACACTTAAAAATTGGGAGCGTGGGGAGTGCGGAGCTACACCTTCCGCGGTCCGGACTGGGACGCTGGTGCTCCTGCGCCTTGGCATAGCCCGGGAGGGCTCTAGGCGTGATTTCTTGGCGGCAGGGGCTTTGTTCTTTCCGGCCTGCGCCATCTCCTGCGGGGGCACCGAAGCCGCCGCCGCCGCCGCCGCCGCCGCCTTCGATGCGGCAGAAGAAGAAGTGGACGGAGCCTCAGCCGAGGACTCCTGACTGTTGCTCTTCTGATGCCCCCTTCGGGTTGCTGCCCGAGTGCTCTCTACCGCGGTCTTGCCAAAAGACTCAGGCGGGGGTGAGAAGGAGCGAGCGTAGATTCCATGGGCGGCCATTTTAAGGTGGCCCGTTAAGGTGGGAAAAACTGACAGTTGGAAAAAACTGACAGGCTGATTCACAAACTGACAGGCTGATTCACAAGAGGACAGGAGCCGACAGAAACAGACACACAGAACACACGTGAGAATAGAAGTAAGCTGAGAGAAATAAGGTAGAAATAAGGTAGAGAAATACAAGTAGCTTGGAGCCCTCTCACAAGCACTGCGCTCCCTGCTAGGCAGGAAGTAATACTGGGGATCTAAGATGGATTCCAGCCTCTACAGGAAGTGACATCATTTAGTCCTGCCTCCCTGAGTATAGGTTGGAGATCACCCAATCCAAGATGCCCGAGATCGCCTCCAGGAGAAGGAGCTACACCAACTGCGGCCCTGACTGGGACGCTGGTGCTCCTGCGCCTTGGCGTGGCCCGTGAGTGCTCTCAGCGTGCCTTTTTCGCTGCCAGGGCCTTGCTGCCTGAAGCCTGCTCCGCTTGCTGAGGCGCCGCCGCAACTGCGGTGTCTGCTGCCACTGCCGCCGCCTTCAGAGCAGCCGAAGAAGAAGGGAGGGAGACCTCACCCAAGGCCGCTGCAGTAACGGGCTCCAGCAGACCCCTGCGGGTCGCTGCCCGGGTACTCTCTGCCGCCGACCTGCCAAAGATCTCAGGAGGAAGGGTGGGGAGAGAATGAACGCGCATAGAAGCGCTGAGCGGCCGTTTAATGGTGGTCTCGTTTAGGCAGGAATTACCACACAAGGGAGACAGACAGGAACACTCAGATAGAGCGAACAAGACAGAACAAAAAACTTTTCAGGAGGTAAAGACTAAAGAAAGGTTAAAAAAACGAGGTGCTTGGTGCCCCGCACAAACACTGCTCTCCCTGCTGAGGCAGGAACAACACTGGGGATCTAAGATGGAGTCCAGCCCTTCACAGGAAGTGACATCATTTAGTCCTGCCTCCCTGAGTATAGGTTGGAAATCACCCAGCCAAGATGCCCGAGATTGCCTCCAGGAGAACAGCTAGTATAGCTGAGAGGCCTAGGTCACACACTGCATCTGTCCACATGAGTTCATAACGAAGGACAGTTCCAGGCTGCTTCTATAGTTTAAAATCTGTGCTACTTTGTCATACGTGGTGAATATCTGATTCAGAAAGGTATGTAGGCCAAAATTCCAGAAGCAATGTGACCGATGAATTATATGCCTGAATCCTTTCCCTCTTCCATTCATTTTAGTCTCTGTTTGTGTAAGGCAGGGGGGATTTCAGCCAATACTCTCCTTCACACTGCAGACTCCCATGCTGCGCCCCATACTATCTTCAGGGGGGCGCTGACCCTTGTGGGTACATTTTGGGGAGCACACCAAGCAGGAAGAAGAGAATGCTCGCATCATCAGTCCTGCATACCCAGCGCTGAAGATTCAACCTATTAATTATAGGGTTGTCTCACATACTAGCTCAGTATTTAAACTGCAGTGTGGCTCAGGAATAAGTCTCAAGTAGGATTGTGACGCTTAAAAATAGTTTAAAAAAACAATCTAGGGTGATTTCTGCCCCTCCCCCGTGACACACTAGCGCACCCGGTTTGCAGTGCAGCTCCCCCCCCCGCCCCCTTGTACTTCGCCTCTGGGACCCAGTTGTATCATGAGGGGGGTTTTTTTGTACTTGCCTCCTATCCTGAAAGGAGCTGAAAGGAGAATTGTTTCAGTTTAGAGTAAGAAGCCTCACTCAAGGCCACACCATCAAAGAACAGCAAAAAAAGTGAATCTGGATTCCCATGATTCTAGTACTCTAGCCACAGAGTAGCTCTCCAAAAAACTCTCTTAGGAAATCAAGATTCTATCACTGTATTGCTATATAAACATGAACAGTGAAAAGAACATTACTGAAAAGAGCACAGTTCAAGAGACACCATGGCCCAATACTTAAACATATTCTAGATCTCAATCCACCTTTTAAAAAAATTTAATTACAGCTGTTAGAACTGTCCTGTTATTATATTTTCTTCCTGTTCAACAAAAGAGATTAATCTTGTCAATGCCACAAAAAGTTTGGAGGCAAAATCCTCCATTGGGGTGGGTTTTTCTCAGCATTTTCCTCCCTTTCCTACAGGGCAAGGTACCCATGGGCCTTAAAAAGGCCTGGGTACCTTCCCAAGAAGAAAGAAAAAGGTCCAGCTCGTAAAATTTTTATACTAACAAATGGTTGTCCCCCCTCAGCTGTGCTCCACCCCCATTACTTACTTGTTCACAATTCAGTTTGCGAAGACGTACACTTAAAGCAAATAAAAGACCGCATTACGTGTCAGGTTAAATGTTGTTGATACATGCTTTAAGTGTATACACACTGGCATTCTGTTATAGATCATCTGCTGGACAATAATACTTGCACATTCCCTGTCTGACAAACTGTTCTGTATTTTGTGCTAGATACCCTAATGTTTCTGACGACCTGTACAAGGCCACACATTTCAGCAAATTCACCAAATTAATGCTGAGACCGGTTTGCAACGTTTTTGTTCAGTAGCATTCACTCTTACTGATTGTATCCTAAATAATAAACTACAGCCTCGGGCACTTTCCCCCAGAATGTTTATGATGAGAACTCATTCATCTAAATCTACTGGCCAATGGAATAAAATAAATCAAGAATTTTCAAAATATAACAATATTTGTGTTCGCCGGGTAATTGATGACTACAGCTGTGCTAATTAAAACCCATCTGAGTTTCATTAATCTTGGTCACTGTGTCCAATTGCCGTACACCACACCCTGATCATAAGCATGTTACTTTTGCACTTATATTCCACTAACAGATTTGAATCTGAGGATTATTGCCATCATATTAAAAAGATGCCTGCTACCTGTAAGCTAACAATTCAGTAAGGTGATAATTCAGTTTATTTTTGTCAATACTATGTTTTTAAAATATTAGGAAACACAATAATAGGCCTCAGAACTGGGAAAAATGCAATTCCATTTTGATTATCCTTTCTTTAAACACTATGACTTGTAATCTTGAAAATTTCAATGGAATTTTAGCAACCCAACTGTACGCAAGATCAAAGCGTTCAGCCATAATAGAGAGAGAAATATGCATAAAAGGGTTAGGGCCCAGTCAAAACTGCTTACCATGTTCTGGGCTCTTTTTCACGTGCTGGAACCCGCCCTTCCCCATTGGAATTTGTTACAAACACATTCAGTCATGTCCAAGCCATCATTTCAGTGCCACTTCCCCCACCCCCCTCACAGCCCATGGCTTTATCTACTCCCTCTGCCTCTTCAGCTGCTGGCTATGGTAACCTTCATGATTTTAGCAATGGCATCACAATACTAGTCTGTTGTGATGATTTCACAAACACTTGTAAGCCAAATTGTTTGGGTCACCACTGCCAGGATAGGTTTATCATGGCCAAGGACCACGAGGGGAAAGGAGGAGAAGGAAAATGTGGCAAAGAAGTGGCTACAGGTAACAGAACAAAATTATAATAGTTAGCAGAGAAATTACACACATGTTCCACACTGGAAGGACCAGTATTTGTTCGGCTTTGTCAAATATACCACTTTTAGGTGAATATGAAAGTTAAATAATATTCAGCACAGCCCTAGATAATATTCAGCACAGTCCTAAACCATTCATGCTTCTCCATGCACAGCTGCAGAGGAAACATGGAAGAATACTAACCAACTTGACTGCTTGGAACAGATAAAGTGGATGCAGTTTGACTTTTCTTACAGGGAAATAGCAGCTGTTCCACAAGCATTAATCTGTCTCCACACCGATACAAGTTGTCTGGATCTCAACCAATAAATGTATAATTTGGTATACTAACAGAAATGTCTATAGCATCATTAACAAAAAAAGGGGAAAGATTAATTTATCTTTAATATTATTCTATCAGCATTTTATTTACAAGCGTAAAAGTTCCCCACTGAAGCAGGAACTACATCTTCAGTAACAAATTCCTAGGTAATAGACACAGCATACACATATTTTTCTATATCAGACAACAGTTTTATAGCTCTAGATATGCTTTGCTTGTTAAAGAAAAAGAAATGTGTCAAAAACTTGCGGCTCAGATAAATATCTACAGAAATAGCTATAACTAATGTTAGTAACTAAGCTGCCTTGCAGACCATAAATACTAAGAAATATAAATAACTCCGAGAGACAACTGTACAATCTATAGTTGAAGAAAGGGGGCATTTGAGTTATCAATCAAAAGAAGCCAACACTGTCATAAACACAGTTTATGAAAATGCTTGTAAACATTTATTAAATGTAAATTCCTCCTCAAAATATGTATTATGAGAGATTCCTATTTTTCCCATGCAAATTGGCATATACAATATATATGAGCTGATGAATGTACAACAGCCTCATCTCAGAAATCTGTTCCTGCTGTACTCTTAAGAGTTTTTGAAAATATTCACTGATATAAGTGAAATTATTGACGAAGCTGTTCTGTTGTAACGATTTTACTACCAAAACCATTTTATTAATTGAAAAGGATCCATTGGATACTCACCGTGAAGGGTCTTTCTACTGTAGGTAAGTGTTCCACCTTACGCAGACAATTGGCAGCTCTTGCTACCGTCATCCCTTGTGTGGGCGACACCCCCATCACCAGTTTGAATGGGTTCGAACGGGGACCTAGTGAGTGCCGACAGGACAGCGTTCAGGCGCCAAGAGGGGAACCTGTGGACTACCGCAGGTTGGGACAATTTTACCCCTCTTAGGAAGTTCAGAACGTCCGGATGTCTGTTGATGGGGGTGTCGCCCACACAAGGGATGACGGTAGCAAGAGCTGCCAATTGTCTGCGTAAGGTGGAACACTTGAGTCCCACACAAGATGCCCCACTCCTACAGTAGAAAGACTTCTCAATGGGAATTTCAGAACCAGCTAAGTTCTGCCAGCAATATACAACCCTAAGTTTTCTGCCGGTTTAAACAAACCCTTTGAATTCAAAACAGTGTCACTTTGGGCCACCCATGTGTGCAGCAAGCTAGGTGTTTTATTCTCACATACGGATAAACGTTATGCTCGCTGGTCATGAGGGGAGCTGCTCATTTACATCATGTCAGTGTTCAACTCCAGTAGATCACACACCCTTCTTTCATGCACACGTGCAACTTTAATTAATATCAGCAATGACAAAAATATTTCCCATGATAACAAATGCAGGGGTGTACAGTGCCGATTTCTGGTACTGGCCCACAAAAACATAACAGTAATAATGAAAATGTTATTTTAATTAAAACTAGACCAGAATTAGTAAAGGTGTAATCATTCGACTTGACATTTTTAATAAAAGTAATAGTTTTACCTCAAACACTGACAAGCTTAAAATTTTACAATAAAATGAGACTAAATTGTAAAGGTGAGGCAAGAGTGTGGAGATCTGTGTGCAGGCATTAAACACATACTTTGTGCCTAGTGCAGAGAAAGAACATACACACATGCACAAATGTGTATATTTTTGGTAATGCACAAAGGCAAACCAGATATGAAGATGTATCACACATTCTACATGCAGTTGAGTCCTGTTTTCAGTGATGTGAGGAACAGTTGGCTCAGAAGTGCCTGGTTTTGAACAAACCTTTCCACAAGCAAGCAATATTTGAAGTATTTGTCTTATGTGTTAACTGAAAGTGTCTCCAGTTGCAGGCCAACCATTGGCGAATAGTGAGTCGGGCCAGAAAGAGACAATGTAAACTGGACATTAGGCTGGGAGAATTTTCTTACCCTGAATCTACACAAATAATTTCACTGCAGCAGCCTTGAGGAAGACAAGGTAACTTGATATTGCTTTTTATTGCTTTTCTTATCACTTTTCCAAAGTACATCTGCCTACTATAGTCAACATTTTTGAAAAGTAATTGAATTGTTATAAAACTGGAAGTAAATCATTATTCAGGGTCAAAGCTACAAGAAAACCAGTATTAAACTTACCAGTAGTATGGCCCTTGTAGAGTATGGCCTTTAGTCAGTGGTGGGATTCAGCTGGTTTACACCACTTTGACAGAACCGGTTGTTAAAATGGTGCTTGTAAACAACCAGTTGTTAAATTATTTGAATCCCACCACTGGAACCGGTTGTTAAATTATTTGAATCCTACCACTGCCTTTAGTATGGCCCCACTCAGTATGGCCCTTGTACAGATATGAAACTTGCTTGCAAGTGTTTGAGCCCTTTTCTTCTTTTTAAAAAGGAATGTAAAAGCATCCACAATGCAAAACATGGCGATGTTTTTTTTACAGAGGAGTTACATGTTTGCAAAGTGCACAGAAAAGAGAAACTGAAGTTAGCATAATGCCAAGTGATTTATTAGGCAAACTAACTAAAACTTTAGGGAAGGTTTGGTGAAGAGTAATAGTCTGAACACAATTTGAACCACAACCTTTTAAAAGTAAAGCATGCAGAAACAATTATAAAATAAATTAATTGTGTGGCTACTTCACAATACCTATATAAAATAAGTACAGCATACAGTACATGGGCAGCAGAACATAACTGTTCAAATATTTATAGCATAAATACATGTGCTGGGAGCTTGTTTTATGTCTGATTTTGACAACAAATAAGTTTAAAAAGGTAAATCTAATGCAATGTAATAAAATTGCAAAGTATGTCTTGACCTTCTACTTCTTCCTACAATACACACACATACAGAAACACAAACATACACGCACACACACTTTAATAATACATATCCCAGTGGAGTACAACTGACCCCAGTAAATCCTGCTTTTTCCCCAAGTGTGGAATTAAAACCTTCATGACTGGAGTGAGAAAACACATTTGTTTCCATTTTGTGATATCATTTTTCCCCCTGCAGACCGGCAGCACTTCCAATGTATCTTTACTTTCTCCAAGTGAATGAGATTTATACTGCAACTGGGTTCACCAACACTGAAGTCAGATCAATTTGCCTTGTTAAAAACCATTAAACAGTCCTTGTGAGTATTACTTAAAATATAATTTTAAGGAAGAGAAAGTCTGGTGGGTTAAACAATGCCAACGAACTGGCTCAGACACAAAAACAAAACAAAAGAATTCAAGTACAAACTTCAGCAATAAATGCCAAGCGTAGCTCAGTATTAAGTGTTCTTCACGAAATAAACCAGAAATAATTTAAACGTGGGAGAAACAGATATTAGTGATTTATTAAAAACTAGCAGTAAAGACTGCTGAAGGGTAAGAAATACAGCTGGCGTAGATAGGGCGGGGGATGAGGACAGGCCCATTGTGAAGGAGAATCAATGGGCCCTAGCAAAGAGGAAGCATTTCCCCCTGCAGTAGGTATTAGTGGGACTGTAGGTGGGCAGAGGAATGGGAAGGCAAGTGGCAGGCTCAGCAGGGCAGCTACAGGCCATGTGCTGCTGGCCCACCAGTCTGCCTTGTCTTTGTGGCGTGGGCAAGGTTGGGCAGGGGGATGGTTGCTGTGGGGGGAAGTCAGGAAAGGCTCGCTTGGAGGTGGGTGGTTAATGTGGGTGGGAGTGAGGGCAAGGGAGGGTTTTTGGGTTTGGGGAGGGTTTCTTGGAGGCTTGGAGGACTTGTTTGGGGCCAGGGAGGATTGTGGGGGGTAGGGGTAGACTGGGAAAGCTTGTTTGGGGCCAGGGAGGATTGGTGGGGGTGGAAGGCTGGTAGGTCTTGTTTGGAACCAGGGAAGGTTGCTGGGAGTGGGGGGAAGTGCAGAAGGGCTTGTTTTGCCACAGATCTTTGGGTCCATGGGCCAGGAAGGGTTGCTGATGGTGGTGGGGAAGTGCGGGAGGGCTTGTTTGGCTGTGGATCTTTGGATCAGTGGACCAGGGAGGCTTACTGGAGATGGGGAGGAAGAATAATGGGGCTTCTGGAGCACCAGAGCAGCTGGAGCAGTGGCAATAAGGCACTGTAACCCCAGCACTGAGGTGGAAAAGCGTGAGAGGGCTTGCTGGGGTGGGGGAGGAAGGTGAGGGGTCTTCTGGAGACCCAGAACAATGGTGGCCAGGCGCTACTGCCCTGGAGTAGGGGTGGGAGAGCCTGAGAGAGCTTGGTGCGGTGGAAGGGATGGGTGAGGGGAGCTTCTGCAGCCCCAAAGCAGCAGCGCCAAGACACTACTACTCCGGAGCAGGGATGGAATGTCCGACGACATTCCATCCCTTAGCGCTTTATTATTGGTAAGATATATATCTTTTGACTTCCTGATGAGGGAAGGGGATTTTCTGCCCCCAGCTACTGTTTACTGCCACTGCTTTAGCAGCCAATGAGAGAAAAAAATAAACCAAAATTGAGCTAGCGGCACCCCACATTAGCCTGCCCTCTCAAGACTCCCATTGGTTGTCAATGGTTGGCAAACATACCAACCTTAAATCTCTAGAGGCAGAGAAACAACAATATTGTATTTGTGCAATGGAAATGCGCTTCTCTACTTAGATGATATTTAGGTTTATTACACAGTTAAATGGTAATAAATCCCATCCAGGTTGAAAATAAAATAAATAGTAAATGTTAGACAGGCTGTAGGGCAAATGTCTTGTCTCTATATGACAGGTGGGAAGATTGATCCACACAAAAACTTACCAGGCAGAGGTGATAACGCATTGTCTTATGACAGGATACAAAAAGGCTGACCTCTATATTCCCACAATACTGCTACTATGAAATACTCAAAAATAGGTATGAAAGAGCATTAGAATTTAATTAGTACAATACTTAATGGTTTCAGTCAAAAATATCTAGTTAAAATCTGGAACCTACTATTCTGGATGTCAGAAATTGGCTAATTAGAATGTAGGATTGTACCATTAGGCATGTGCATTCAGGATACGACTAATCAAAATCTGACCTGAGTAATGTCCATTTGTTAATGTTGGAAGGATTACTAATCTGAAATAAACTGTTCCCAATATTCTATAAACTTTAAGCTTCTGTGTACATGGGATGGTGAGGAATAGGGAAGGAACCAGGACAAAAAGGATTGCTCAGCAAATACATGACTAACTATATTTGGGCCAAATGGGATTTGTTGTAAACCCGTTCCCACTTTGTTATAATTTCCCATGTCTCAGTGGTTCCTACCAGCTCCAATCTGTGTCATAGCAGATGAACAGACAACATTCTGGCTCAGAATTTTTCCTGTATATCATGACAGGGTGCTCATCTATCCTGCATGGGTGGGGTGAAAGCTTCCCAAAATAAAGTGCAAGTATACAAAGAAAACTGAGAGAGATCAGTGATGACGAAATTAATTTCCCTAAAAAGAGAGAACTGATGACTCAGGACCTGGGGGAATGGGACAATGACACAGAAAATAACAAATTTTATCAAATGTACGGAAGGCATAATAATTATTGACTCTTAGTGTAAAATTCCACAAGCTGGTAGTGCTGTGGAAAATTATGTGCAAAGCCTTGATTTTCAAAGGCTGTTTCAGTTATGGAAACAGCTATTGATCTACTTTAGGAATGATGGGAACAGCTTTTGATCAACTGTAAGAAAGATGGTTGAGGATACTTAATCATAATATCTATTTTTTATCAACTGCATTTTCCAAAACAGACACCTACTTCTTGTGGCCTTGGCTTCATTCAGTGAGTCAAACTCAAAGAAAATGGTACCACTGTGTGTCAGCACTAAGCTAAATGCTGATCTGATAGATGCAGTATTATAGGTTTGATACAGTCATGATGGATCTGATCTTGGAAAAGGAGGTGTAATCTGACAAACTAAGACTCAAGGGTCAGTATCCCAAACAACCTGAGCACCAGCTAGATCCTGTTAAGGAACCATCCCACCAACTGTCCAGAACTTCATGTTTGCCCAACCTTTCTTGCCTAAGCAGCCAAGCCAGCATCCCAAGTAGGGTTATTGGCTCTGGGGTTGGAGATTTGGGGGATGGAGCTTGAGGAAGGCAGGGTTTGGGGAGGGGATAGTGCCATACAGCCCACCTTCTAAAGCTGCCATTTCCTCCAGGTGAATTAATCTCTGTTGTGTGGAGAACAGTTATAATCCCAGAGGGTCTCCAGCTACCCCCTGGCAATCCTAAAAGGAATGTACTGAAAAAGTGCTAGGCCCTTTCAAGGTGCACTTGATGACCTAAAATCATGCCTCCTTTAGGGATTCACAGGGGCTTCATTCACACATTATGATCACCTAAGGGCTCTCTGTCAGTCACTGGAGCAACCTCTCTGGCATGGAGCTATAAGTGATCCTGCTAACCGTGTGCAATTGATCATTTGCCAGCTACCAGCTTGTCCTGATACCTCTTTTCCAACTCCCTGCAACTTTCTGTCTACTTGTGAAGCCCCAGTTTGGCTTAAAAGGGCTTTGTTCCATTCCCAGGGGTTTACAGTGGTGAAGATCTGGCAGTTATATTTAGCTGGCTACGTTTAAAGTATATTAAAAATTATTAAGAAATAGAAAGCACATTCCACAGATATACAAATGCCTACAGACTTTAGAAAACAATAGAATGGTCTCTGACATATCACTTTGCCACAAAGTACATGACATTCAACTGCTTCAGAATTATTTTTATGATTGTATTCAATTTGATTTAGGCTTTTGGAGGTAATGCCACAGTCTGCTCTGTATGAAAATCTAAAAGGAAAATCTATTCTAAATTTTTAAAAATAATTTGCCAGACTTTTAGTTTTTTTAGTAGCATATTACACATTTAGCAAACACATTCTCAGTTACTCAGTTAACTTAGGAAGAGTTAAAAAAATAAAACTGTAAAATGAACACAACTGTCTGCTATGGAATTATGATTTTTTAAAAACTGTTTCCTACATATGGATGAGTGTAATCCATTTATTGGCACCCTAGAGATGTCAAAAATCTACAAGCATTCCCCTTGTGAAATATTTTGCACTTGAATCTCTGATTAAGCTGAAAAAATGTAAAATTACATGTAAGCAGACAACTCCCTACAGATTCTACATCAGAGGCTTGGGTTTGCTGCCATTCTTAACAAGTTTTACACAGCATTCCTGAAGTGCTAGGATCTGACAGGTGACTAAAATAACGGATGCTTGAAACTAAAATCTAACAGAATTAGAGACACATTCAGTGGATAAACTATTCATACCAGTTGGAACAGAAAGGCTTAGTGAAAATTCCACTGAAACAAAACAGAGAGACCAAAAAATGCCATTAAGCAAAAGACTAGTTTTGGAGGACATCTCTCCCATTTCTTCTTCTATCATGACCATCTAACTAGATATGCAAACAGGGACGTAAGTAAGGGGGGAAGGGTTCTCAGGTTCAAACACCTCCCATTACATGTCCGGCTTGCTTGAAACAATGCATGGAATGGACCAGCCGGAAAGCCCACCCCATAAAAAATCTATACCTAGGTCACTGTATGCCAAGAATCTGGGTCAGGTCTCCAGACTGGAAAATTCCTGAAGATTTTGGGGTGAGGGGGAAGTCTGGGTAAAGTGGGGTTTGGGAGAGAAGGGATCTCAACAGGTTATAATGCTATACAGTCCATCTGCCAAAGTGGCCATTTGCTCCAGGGGAACTAAATCTATAGGCTGGAGGTAAGCTGTGATTCAAGGAGATCTCCAGGGCCAGCCCAGAGGCTGATAACACTTCACATTTTAACCAGCTAATTACCCTAAATCCAGAATCCAAAATTAACTTAGTTTACTTCTTTAATTCCCGTAAACTCTAGGATTGGATTCAGCATAACATTTCCATCTGTGCTACAGCTCTTGCACAAGTCGAAACAACTGCAGTAGCCACTTGTGCTATGTCCAACTAACTGTATCCCCACATGTGTAAGATGTTGTCCAACCAGTTTCTGGAGACTATAATAGAGAGTAAACTGCTAGGTGTTGCTTAAAATCTTGAGAAAGCAGAATCTCATCAAGACTATTTGGGTTTCCGCTTCCACATCACAAAATTCCAGCCATAATAAGTTTATTGTTATAGTTTTCAATAACTGTGATATATCTTTTCTATGGCCCAGATGAGTTCTACTATTAATGCAAGTCTCCACACATGTATGAGATCAGCCATCAACTGATTGAAAACTGCACTCAGAGTCAAGTAGGAATTTTAGAGGACGGAGTGGAAGGTGGGACCATTTCCCCTCTGGTTTACAGAATAGAAACAATTTATGTTACTCCTGTTGTATTGCAGAAGAACAAGGAAAAATCCCCTTCCCCCGCCGCCCCACCAGATGATTCCTGTGAATCCCCATCCTTTCGTTACAGATTCTCACACTATAATCTCCTGCTAAATATTTACTGTTTATAGCTAGGTCTGTTAAAACACAGCAGTATGTGGATCAACAAACATGGGTTAAACAAGAGAACATTAAAAGAGTCTTCTTGTTGATATAGCACTGACAAGAAATCTCAGAAACCTTCTCTTCAAAAGATGAAGCACTGCCTTCTAAATCTTTCAGTTCATTAACAAGGTGACACACAAGAACTAACTTGCAATGTCCAGAGATGCACATAAAATCATCAAAGACAACCCCATGTTAGACTAGTCAAACTGACATTTGAATTTTGAAGGTGAAGGTGAAGGAGGAGGAGGAGGAGGAGGAAATAAATCTGAGGCTCATTCCGCACATGCAGAATAATGCACTTTCAAACTGCTTTCAATGCTCTTTGAAGCTGTGCAGAATGGCAAAATCCACTTGCAAACAGTTGTGAAAGTGGTTTGAAAGCACATTATTTTGCGTGTGCGGAAGGGGCCTGAGTTTCAGTGTGATAGAATGCTTCTAATTTCCTAAACCAGGGTCCTCAACCTGGCACCTACACCATGGGGGGTCCCCACCATCTTTTCTGGTGCCCACCAAGTGTTTTTAGAAAAGGGGGCAGGTAGGTATTTTGCTCAGCAAGGCTTCTGATTGGCCACTAAGATTTCATTGGCTGTGCAGATTTTTAACAGTTGCTTCAGCAGCAGTTGCCACCACAACACAAGAAGCAAGACTAAAGACAAGCTGTGTACATACAAGACACTTTTAAAAATTATTTGTTTATTGTAAAAGGCATCCTGTTTAGCAAAGCTTTTGCCTGAAATGCTGAACAGGCACCATTAGAGTTATGCATGACCTCACTCCCTGACATTTTATGATTCAATCCACTTCCAGGACAGCCATTTCCCCCTACCATCCTGGACCTGAATTCCAAAGGTTCCTGCAAATTCAAAAGGGATAGAAAACCTGACCTAAACAATGAATTACTGCCTTCAGAACATCATGCCTACAACAAAAAAGGACACAAAAGGGAAAAATAAGCACATGAACATGTTGCAACTGAATGCTAGCTTTTATAGAAACATACTACTATGCTGCCAATATCCCAGCAGTCAATGGGTTCATAAAGTTCATGTGCCATTTTTCACTAACTACTCGGTCAATTTTCCACACCCTTAGGAACTCAGGTAGCTCAAGACAAAAATCATTCACATCAGTTGTAGGAACTGACCTGGGAGATGAAAAAACTAACCATGTTTCAAACAGTACAATTCTAAACAACTTCCCAGACAGGAAGCCCCACTGAATAACCCTGAGTAAGATTCTGAGTAGATTAGTTGTTGATTGCTTTAAGAGGGAAGAGTCATATTATCTTCCTGTAGTTTTAAACGCTACATAGGATCATATTGATACTGGTTCTCCTGGGATGCTGCATCCTAATCCATGAAGATAATCTGCCATTAACCTACAGTAAGTAGCAATTTGTCCCCCATCTCTCTCTCTCTCTCTCTCTCTCTCTCTCTCTCTCTCTCACACACACACACACACACACACACACACAGAGAGAGAGAGAGAGAGAGAGAGAGAGAGAGAGAGAGAGAGAGAGAGAGAGAGAACCATTGTATTATTCACTCATTTTAGTTCAGAGCCACACATGAAGCTATTCAGTGGGGCTTTTAGATCTTCTTCCACATTAATGAACATGTTCCCCAACCTTGATAGCAGTTTCCCAAATGACCCTGTAGTCTCTTTCTTGACTTTGCAGATGCTTTTTCTTTTGTGCAGTACAACAGCTGGTCCAGCCTTTCACTGTTTTTCTCTAAGATGTTCATTGTAATCATATTGCTGCCAGATTTTTTAAAGTAGTGTGGTATAATGCCAACATGCTAAGAAACCATGGTGGCTTTTTTTTAAATGATAGTTATTTAGATCACAAGTTATTTAGACCACAAGAGGACATAATCTTCTTCTTATATATCAAAAACTCAACATGAGAAATTGTGAAGATTGGGGTGTATAGAACTAGTTGATAGGATAATTGGTAGCTTTACAGGAAGCCGGTTTGTCTTTAGAAATGTTACAGAATAAGTTGTAACTGAAAAAGAAGAGCGATTTGGAGGCGGTTCTATGACTGCTAGGAGGGAATGGCATTATGACTGAAATAAGCGATGAAGGTGATTGGTAGCCAAGCTTCTTCAAAGCACAGAAAGAAGCAGAATTTGGCCCTTTCCGCATGGGCCAGAAACAGCGCCCTGGGGACGGCAAAAACACCATCCCCAGGGAGCTGTTCGCACGGGGGGCGCAGCTGCTACAAAGCCGCTGTTTTCCAACCTCGCTTCCCCAGCGAGGTTTACGGAAAATGGCGGCTTTGAGCCGCTGCTGTGTGAACGACAGCGGCTTGAAGGCACCCTCCCTCCCGCCTTTTAACTGTCGGCCTACTGTCGCTGCAGCCGTCTGGCGCATCGGCGAGGCCTGGGGACACGCCCCCCTGCCCTGCGACGCCGGAGCGGTCGCAGAGGGCAGGGGGCCGTGTCCCCAGGCCTCGGCAACGTGCCGGATGGCTGCAGCAACAGTAGGTCAACCAGACAACGGCGCTCCGCCGCGCTGTCTTCCCGGTTGTTTCTGGGACTGTTCGTGCGAACGGTCCCAGGGGGGTTGGGTCGGCGTCATGTACGCCAACCCAACCCCCATCGTGGCCGTGCGGAAACGGCCTTTGAGTCCCAGGTAGAAAGATAAAAGGATATTCTATATACACTTTGTGTCCTTGAATCTATAGTGATAGACAACATGACTACCAATCTATGGCTACCAATCTTGATCCTCCTTAATCTGAGACTGCAAATGCCTTAGCAAACCAGGTGCTCGGGAGCAGCAGCAGCAAAAGGCCATTGCTTTCACATCCTGCATGTGAGATCCCAAAGGCATCTGGTGGGCCACTGCAAGTAGAAGAGTGCTGGACTAGGTGGACTCTGGTCTGTTCCAGCAGGCTAGTTCTTATGTTCTTATGAAGATTAACAAAAATCAGAATGTCTATGATGTACTAGAAGAAAAAGAAAAGGACAAACCCCAAGCTCCTTGCACACAAGTGCACACAGGCACTTTTGATCATTATCTTTCCACTGGACTTATTTACAATATCATGTAATCAGAACAAAATCTGTAGTACCACTCAGTAGCAACAACAGAGGTGATGTGTAGACATTCACAGTGACATTGAAGCATGAAAAGACTAGATTATGAAACTGAGACTGCTGAAGTTTCTTGCTAGCCCATCTGGTCACATATGACTAAGTTAATCTCTGGTGTCCTGAAAAGAAATCTTCCTGACTGGTTGCCCAGAGGCAATTGTCACTTGCCATAGGCAACTTGGCGATGGGCAAGGATTATGTCTTCAAGTTTTACAAAACAGACTACAGCACAAGCTATTCCCACATGTCAGGAAGCATGCTGGCTAAAGTTGGATCCAGTGAAAAACCTCATAGAAACAACCATCACAGCAGATCTGTTCCCGCCTTCTCCTTTTCTGATTATCTCAAAATCCTTTGAGGTCAGTTGCCAGTCACAAGTAGGAGGAGGAGGTCATTTAGTCTGAATACAGCCCCTTGGATTGTGGTACATTTTCTTCACAAGAGTCCTCCTTCCCACAGAAAGGCTGTTATGGACAAACAGGAGGCTGCTGTGAGAAGACGAAGGTGGGAAAAGATCCACTCCTCCAAATACTTCTGAGGGTTTTTCAACTAATCCAACCCATTATGTTTTTATTGCATCACAAACAGCAAGCTATCAGTTTAGTGTCAAATCTTATACCATATCAGAGATCATATAAAGTGAGGCAAGCAGTAGAATGGGTTCTCGGTGACACATATGTACCTTAAAGGTAACTACCATAATAAAAAGTTTGGTTAAAAAAATCTTTAGTAACTTTCTTTGAGAAAAACTATTAAGGAAGATCATTTATAGCATGAATTATGACACTGTCTACCAATTAGATGCTTGATGGATCTGGTAACGTGGAAAGTGAACGGCACAACAGGAATACAATAAGCTCAGCAGATACTCAAGGTCTACAAGAAAATAAACCATCAGGTCACTATAAGAAAAAATGGTTCCGTCTCAATGCATTTTTCACAACTTACAGCCAGTACAAATCGGTCCAGTGAAGTTAGCTAAGCTGATGGTATTTTACAGGCAATGCACTTATAGTGCTGGAGCAATACAACACATTTTTGTATGCAAATAATGGGAATTTTTAAAAAGAATGCAAAACTGGGTTCTCTCTGTCAACAAGACCTTGTAAAAAATAGAATACACATTTGAAAGCAGATGCCATCTTCTGTACTTGTGTATGTATTGCTGCCGCCACCTATATGGGTTTCATTTTACATACACTTCTAAAAGGAGCATTTTATAAACTACACATCCTTTCTTCAACCATCCCATCAATTTTATACAACACATACTCTTTGCTATGTCGCACAAATGGATGTACAAGTAATAGCATGCTTTATATTTTGCCAACTGCATTTGGATTCAATCATGTATAACATTCTGATACCAGGGTTATGAGAGACCTCGCTATGGGAACTACTGTGGAACCCATTTGTATCTTTTCCTCCACAAGATGTGGTGCTGGGACACAGATAATAGAAACACCACAGGAAGTATTTTGGCTCCCCTTTCAATATGATGATTGCTGAGTTCTCAAAATGATAGCACTACATGGGAATACTTCTTCACATGTATAAATATTTGTAGCTCTTTAAATATTAATTCTAGGAACATTGTCTGCAGAGAATCCTATTATATAAAAGGCTGTCCCTGGTGGCAATGACAGACTTCCAGCCAATCACCACGTTCACAAGGGTTGGGGGCAGGGTTTAGACAGAATGGGTAAAAAAACAACGCTAACAAAACAGCGGAATGTGGCAATTACTCATTCTCTGGCTTTCCCCCCATTGCTGAATAATTACAGTCATTGTGCCATCTGCAGCTGCCTGAGGAGGAGCAGGCGCAGCCATTGTCCAATCCCCATGGGTGGGTAATGACTGCTGGCAGCTGCAACTGGGTCATTAACTGTCGTGTAGTGATACAGGCATCTGGGGAGAGGACCGGACATCTGGGAACAAGTAGGAGGAGGGAGCTGGTGACATGGGGCCCAGGAAGGAAGATAGGCAAAAGTGATCTTCCTTCTTGTGGGACCATTAATCCTCATGTGTTGATGCAGGCATTTGGGAAGAGGATGAGGATGAGGACGTGATGATACAGGGCCCAGGCGGGAGGAAAGGCAGGAGGGGTTGGCCAACTTGATGGATTCTGTTAACCTAATAAATTTCTAGAGCCCATTGTATTTGTTGGTAGAACAGACTTTACTACTAGTTCCTATATAAGGTAGGTGAAGGACAGCTTCAAGGGCACTCAGAAAGTGCTAAAATCAGGCACTAAAAACAGGCACCTGCAGCGTTGCTGCGGCGGTAGCGCGTTCGCGCCAAAAACAGGGGGCGGCGCTCAGCAGGAAAGACTGGAATAAAAACATATTCTTCCCCAGTTTTTATTGCTGTCTCGCCTCCCATATCCCATAGGGGTTGCTTCCCATATCCCAAAGGGTAAGCATATGTCATTGTAGTTTACAACATCATGTACATTAATGTCGTATTGATTGGTATTACATGAAAAGCTCTGCTTTTAGATTACAATAATTACTTTCTGAAAAATATGTAGAATAAAAATATTTATATAAACATTAAAGGTAAAGGCAGAGTCACCTGTGCAAGCACTGAGTTTATTACTGATCCATGGGATGACATCACATCACATTTACTAGCAGACTTGGTTTATGAGGTGGTTTGTCATTGCCTTCTCCAGTCATCTATACTTTACACCCAGCAAGCTGGGTACTCATTTTACCAACCTTGGAAGGAAGGAAAACTGAGTTAACCTTGAGCCAGGTACCTAAATTCGACTTCTGTTTGGCTTGGCCTCAGGTCATGCGCATAGCTTGGACTGCAATACTGTAGCTTACCACTCTGTGCCACAAGGCTCTTACATAAATACTAGCTAAGAAAATCCAAATCTGGCTGAGCTGTAACATCTCCATATTCTGTTGAGTTATGATTAAGCCAACTCAGCAACAGCCTCTTCAGTTCCATAGCTTTAATACAGAAATAGTTTTGAAGCAAACACTTGATGAGATCTCACCAAATAAATGAGTAGCTAACCATGCTACTCATCCCCTCCCACCAATTCTTGTTCCAATGAAAAATAACAGTAAAATATAGTAACAGCTAAATACGTTCATCAAGGAACATATGGTTAGGACAGCAGCCTATATGGTGATCTCTTAAGAGCCTGGCCCCATCTGCTGTATATTTTGTGTGTCTTCCCGAAACAACAACAACCAAAATTCCCACTTAACTTGATGACTCTGAATGGGGTATGGCAATGTTTCCTGTTGATCTCTCCTACACAGTTTAAAGAATAACCCTGACAAACTCTGTGTGCTGTAGGAACAAATGTCATTCTTTGATAGATCTATGAGAACAAAACCAACAGCAGTGTAACAGCTTTCACGAGGACCAACTAAAATGTCATAAAATAGTCAGTAAGCTTAATCAGACTGGCAACTAAGGATGAAAAGATATTGCTAGGTGGTGAACAGGTTTCAGGCTGCTCCAAAGGCTACTGAACCAGGATCAGAAAAAATGTGGCCTCTCGCTTTGAGAATATAAATCGCCAGACTCTTCACCAGACTCTTCACTACCAGACTCTTCACCACAAAAGGGAACAAACAAGGCAGATGGAAAAGAGGGGCAAAACTGGACATTAATTTTAGGCAATGCACTAAATACAAAATAAAGCAGCATATTAGGAAGCCATCACCTAGTGGCTGAACAGCAAGTAAGCAATTAATCTATATGTTGTTGTTTTTTATCCAGCACTGCCTCTCTCTTCTCTTCAGTCTGGTGAAAAGCCAAATCTTTTTCTACCACTACCACACACATAATGTCTGCGGAGATACATATAATTACACAAAGTAATTCATCTTCATATCAGACCCAATCCTCTTTACCAGGTTACAGAAGATGCTCAGGAGGACATGTCTTATATGGTTAAGAAAGTACCTTTGATTTTAGGCTGCTTTGCTTGCCTATCTAACATGCCACTCCAAGTTCTTCCTGCCAGGATGATCCCCAGCTAAATTTAAGTTAGGAAACCTGCATTCTGGAGTCTGGGTATGACCTTGGATGTCTCCTTATCTATTACTATTTTCAAAAGGTAAGGCAGCTGGCAGTGATGTAGGTATAGATTTTTATGGGGTTGGTTCGGGGGGTGGGGCCCTGCCCCCACCTGCACCTGGGGCCTGACCCCGCCCCAAGCCCCTCCTGGTCTCAGTGCTTATAAAAGCAGCTCTCAGTGGCTTGGGACGGCAGACTCCCCTGTCCCCCACCACCAGCTGGGCTCCCAGCTGGCAGTCCCTTCTACCCTCCCCACTGGGCAGAGGCAAAGCTAGGAAAAATGGAGATGGGTCCAAAATCTGAGTTTTGCGCCCCCACCCCCCACCCCATGGGCAGCTGCTGTGATGCTGGAATCCACACCCAAACAGCATCACTTTCAATGGTGTTTAAACTAGAGAGCCCAGATTTTCCTTTTAAATTCACTTTAAAGGGAGAATCTGGGGTCCCCACTTAAAACAACATTGAAAGTGATGCTGTTTTGGGATAGATTATCCCCACCCTGAAACAAAAATCCCTGAAATGTTGCTGCTGCTAGCCTAAAAGCTGCGTCCCCTACAGGCCAAAAACTGGGGGGAAAACACTAAAAATACCAAAAAAACGAACGGGGGCGGAGCTTTGGACATGTAATGGGGGGTTTGAACCTGGAAACACCACCCTTACCTACGTCCTTGGCAGCTGTCTCCCTACTTGACCCACCCCAACCTAGCTACAGTGATCCATGCAATAGTCACATCCAGAATGGATTACTGGAATTCATTCTACACTGAGGTTTACTTGAAGTTGCTCTGGAAACTACAGATGGTATAGAAATGGAAACAATAGAATGCAGCAGCAAGGGTCCTTACAGGGACCCCAGTAAGATTGCACATGTATCCAGTGCTTCACCAGCTACACTGGTTACCAGTGAATTTTGGCTCAGGTTCAAGGTGTTGGTATTGACCATTAAAATCCATATTAAAACTATTGTTGTTTGCCACCCTGAGCCTAGCTTGGCTGGGGCGAGATGGGATGGGATATAAACCTAAATAAATAAAAAACTGGATGGAATGATCGTCCAAGAAAAAAAAGCAGAAAGTAGTCCTGTATATAAATAATGTGTGATCTGCACAAATGTAAAGTACACTGTCCTAAAACTTTGTCTTTGTTCAGAGGAACACATCCTGAGGAGATAACACAAGCAACCTGGTTTTTGTACATGCAGCCAGCAAGTTTCACCTGTCTGTTAAAATTTGTGTATTTTGACATTCAAGTTCTAAAGTTGCCTGGATGATAAGCCCTTCAGTAATATTACAATGTTAAACCAATGGCAGCCAGAGGGACAGGACATTTCTGTCTGCAAAATTCACAGTGATACCATGGCAAATCAGCTAGGGGGATGGCACAGAAAAGGGAGGTCAGCTAGCAGAGAAGTTAAGAGCCTGGGCTTGTTGGTTGAGGATCCAAAGGGGTTTGGAACTTGTGTTTCCCATATCACAGTGAAATATTGTTTAGAAGGTCATCCATCCACACAACAATCTACATGAAATGAATGTCCGCAACACTCACAGGCCATATTTCAATAGTTTAATGTGTGTGATAGAATATAGAATTACATCAATATACTGTCCTTTGGGTCACACTGATCTTAATAGGTATCCAAACACTGGGTTGGATCCAAAGAACAATGAATGAGTTCACAGAATGAATTTTTCCTCCTTCCTATGCAGCCTTCCCCCCCCCCCCCCCGCCCCACACACACATTATCCACATTTAGCTGTTCCTCAGTCTTGGGGAACTGTTGGGAATATGATACATTGTGGTGAGTAGACTGCAGGAAAAAAGGTGTAATTAGCAGAGATTACCTCCATATAGCACTTTTGCACAATTCCTTGTTTTGTTTTTTTAGAAATGCTCACACAATAAGGATGTGAGTGAGTGAGTGAGTGAGTGAGTGAGTGAGTGAGTGAGTGAGTGAGTGAGTGAGTGGTTTCTGCTGATTTCATCTTGAAATACAACTTCCTATGCTAAGTGTCACTCTCTTTCAATGGTCTTCCAACACCATTTAAGAGCATCCCGGGGGAGGTGTGCCCTGCTTGTGGTCCACTAGATCCTTTCCATTTTGCATACCCAACGAATCACTGAAACAAATGAAATTATACAGCACACAACTTACAAATACTTTAATTATTTGCATGTTAAAAAAACTGCTCGACAATGAAATGAATACTATTTTCTTACAGGGCCAGAAAAGGAATTAAATTGGATTTTCATTTTATGATGGAATAAGATAGGATAGATAGATAGATAGATAGATAGATAGATAGATAGATAGATAGATAGATAGATAGATAGATAGATAGATAGATAGATAGATAGATAGATAGATAGATAGATAGATAGATAGATAGATAGATAGATAGATAGATAGATAGATAGATAGACAGACGCCAGATTATTATTGAGAGAAGTGTTTACACTATAATTTTATTTCAAATATCATGTTATGTAGAGCGAAACCCCACCCCCCCTTCCAAAACAAACTGTTATTGTAAGGTAATGTTTAAATGTGAGGACTAAATGTAAATTGCTGTGGTGTATGCACACCAGGTCACTAAAGCAACGGTAGCTAAACTCAGATGTGACCTAGCAACCCAGGTGTTCAGGAAAAGTTCTGTTAACAGTAAGGATTGATGATCTAATCAAACTGTCACACTCAGATCCTCAGCAGGGTGGTTGGAGGGGGGGTGGAGGAGGATAATATTCAGAAAGCAGGCACATGCTTAGTGTTACTTTAAATTGATGCTGACATTTTCAATTGTAAAAAGAATTTTTTTCCCTAAGTAATATAGGAAACAACTTCCCTAACCTTCCGGAGGATATCAGATAATAAGAGACCTTGTTTTGCAAACGCTAACTTCTTTATATATATAAAAAAAGCACACAGCTTTATGAAATGTGAATTTTCATATTTCAGAGATTCAGAATAATAACTGCAGTTTAAATATTTCTTCCTTACTGAGACATGTCATCCTGCATAAGGCACAAGAAGGTACTCAGACATATTAAAAAACAACAAATTAATTCTTATTCATATTTCATCATAACTTCTGGGACTTTGACTATTAGTGCAGATTGGAGTCTTAAGAGAAAAGTACAAACCACACTTAAAAAAAAACACAGAATATCAATGCAAGCCCAAAGACAGGCCCTGTAAACTGCCAAGGAAGTTAAAGGGAGCACACTGGCCTTTTGCTACTGATATTAAGGGCATCCAAGAAGATGCATCTTTTTCTTCCAAGGAAGAATGGGAATAAGGGAAAGATCAGTTTGCCTTAACTATATAGAAATGCTATCCCTCCTCTGCCTTTTTCTGTTCACACCCTTTCCTTAGTTTGCCTCCAGTTTTTGCTTTTATTGTTTGTAAGATTGAGTGTAGGGCCATGTGTACATTGGCTGATATACCAGTAAGTCATTTAGGAAGGCAATCCTTGCCCAAATGAATGGGATACAAATTCAGAAAATCCAAGAATGGCTACGTAGAATTTCAGGAGGTTATGAAACTATTTAATGCACCCTGTTATTGACACTCGTGTATTCAAAATATGCTTAGTCTTCAAGGAACACAGCATGCTGTGCCTCCAGATAAAAATATCAGATGAGCTGATCAATGAATAGCAGGGAAACCTATATCTGGGCTTTAACACAGGTCCTCCCAGCCCAACCATGACATTCATGACAGCCAAACTCATCATATTTTTCTGCACTGATAAGGACTTACAATTCTCCTTACATCTTGTAAGAATACTGGAGAAAGCAAAAAGCTTTCTCCTCCAGCCTTTGCATGCCACATTCCATGCCTTTCCCATGTGTCCCCTCAGGAAAAAGCTTTCTGGTGAGTGCAGACGGATGGGGCAGGAAGGCAGGCAGTGGAAAACGGCATTCCGTGGAATGGAAATGGACTTGCAGCTCTCTGGATACAACTTTTTCTCATCTTTGTTTGGAGCCCCTAGTGAAAGTGGAAGCGTTTTCCAAGGTGGCATCCAGCTTCACAATTTCACTGGAGATGGGATGTATCCCGCCTCTAAGTGTAACCAGGGATGAGAGAGCAGCAAAAGTTTTATTAACAAAGGATCCCAGGAAAACATAACAAATAAACAAATACAATACAGCTATTTACATTAAAATGACATCCTTGGAAGACTAATGAATGATCATGGATCATGTCTGGGCATTTTTGCAACCAGGGCTTACAAACATATTGTCAAAGATTGTCATAGTAGTATAAGGGTATCAACAGGAAATACTCCAACATCTAATCTTTGATTAGATTTGCATGAGACATTTTACTGGCTCATCACGATTTGATCAGCAGCTATTTTTATGGTGCTAAAATCAACGTGCTAAATGCACTGTCAATGAACTACACACGAACAAAATTAAAAACATAAAAAATGTATTACAAATTATTTAAAGTAGGTCAAATAGTTGCTCTCTTTTGAAGTTTTAATGGTGTATGTAATTGTGAAAAACTTTGAAAAAGATTTAGAAAAAAAAGCAAAACACATTTGGAAAATATCCAGGCAACCCTCTTTTTCGAGCAGGAAGAGACACTTCGGCATTAAACAGTACAGTTCTAGCAGTTCATGTGGGACCGTTCATTGTGTTTATGGTACACATCTGCCCAACTTCTTGGCCTACCATCATGTAGTGGAAAATTCTGCTCCTTCAGAATACATGGTATCTTGAACAACTTTATTTGGAACAGCTGAGATGGCATAATGGGACTTAACAAACTTCATCTAGACCATAGATACAAGAGTAAACTGAAGAATTTTTGATGCCTCACTTGTTATTGTATAATAAATGGCAAAGGGGAAATCTGTTATCTTTAAGGTGGCACACTATTCTGGACAATTAATGTAGACTCTCAGATTCTCCAGTGAACACGCATAGTTCAGAAATGCTTTTCATGCACCTCTGTCCTACACTAACATTTTTGAATACACAACATACAGGCATTATTGACAAGGTGACAATCTGAAATCAAGGCACACTCACTCACCATACTTACATAGTTCTAGACATTAGGACTCCGATTCACAAAGCTCTTTTACACACTCTCAAAGTTTTACATGCACCCAATAGGACTTTTGCTGCACTGAAAACTTATTGTACAATTCAAATTTGCCTGAGGCCACAGTGATGAAGCCAAAATATCCAATGGACATGCATAGTCTGTTGCTGCATTGCTGTCTTCAATTTTTGGGCTGTTATTTTGCACTTTGGGGCATTTCTGGTATAGTGATAGAGCACATGCTTTACGTGTAACCAAAAGATAATGGTTGCCCGGGAGACTCTTCAATTTTATCCTTCGAAAAGCAGATCTCCTACCATAAACAGCTTTTAAAATACTCCTAAGTTTGCCAAGCCAGAAGTACAAGGAAGGTTAGAACAAAGGTTCCATAAACATAAGTCCAAGGACACAATGCATGTACAACACATTTCCATATGGGTTCATAATTCCTGTGGGTTCATGACTGCAGCAACAAGGTTACAATGTGAGTACCATTTTCTAGCATTTCAAACAAATCCTAATAATTTGGGACCCAGATGGATCCTAGAAATATAATTCTGTGGCCTAGAGAGCAAAACTCAGACCTGATTTGATAGTAGAGAAAAGGCAGAGGCCAGTAAGTTTGAATATGTAAGCCTGCCTTGTACTTGGTTTATCAAGGCCAGTATTATTTAAGACTGACAGCTGCTCTCCAGAGTTCTCATTTAGAGGTCTTCCACATCACTTACCACCTGATCCTTTTTAGCTGGAGATGCCAAGGACTGAACCGGAGATCTTCTGTATGTTGAGTTGATGCTCTACCACTGAGCTATTGTTCCTCTCCTGGCATAGGTCTAGCTGCACTATTAGCAAGTCGAGGGGAGGCAGCCCACAGAAACAGCAAAAAAAAGTCAGAACACATTTCCCCTGGTGAGCTGGAAATGACTTTTGAGGCACATGTGGATATATTTTCAGTATCTCTTGCCAGTAGAAAACAGGCACAAAAAATTCAGCTCAAGAACAAATAACCTGAAAAGTGTAGAGACTAGGTAATATTCTATAACAGGAATATCCTCCAGCTATCCTTTACTGCAAAATTAATTCACTGCTGTAGAAGGCATTCCTATATCCATAGCTTTGGGAATGTTTTGTCCTGTGAGGGAATTACCACTCTGGGACTGAAAATATGCATACTTCACAATTTTGTTCAGTTATTTCCCTCAATAAAAAACATCAAACCTCAGTGCTAAATTTAAAATGAATTACAATTTTGCTGAAGGTTTAATTGCTAAGTAATTTGTTTGAACAGTTTAAACAATTTACAATTTAGTCAACATAAAAATTTGTGGGCAATCATATGGGAAAACTCATAAAACCGCAGCTAAATTTCAAGTAATCAAAGTTTTATAGACTGAAATAGCCTTTAACTAACAAATTATCATTATGATTTGATGTTAACTGCACTGTTATATTTTAATATATTCAAAAACATAGAAAATGTATGAAAAAATCAGCATGCCCTTAAACTTAAGAGAGAGTATTTTAAAAAACATTTTATTTTACCATTGAGCATTGAAAAGCATTGTAAACCACAAACACTCTAACATGAAAATGATTCTGAAATCTTGTTCCCAATAATTTTGTGTATGTGTGTGTGTGTGCATGCATGCGTATAGCTAGACTGAAAAATCAAGTTACTATTAATTTAGCATTAATAAACAAACCTAAGAAAATGTACTACCTGGACACCATTATATAGTCCATGTTTATTATATATTTTATTTATTTATTTATTTATTCATCAAATGTATAGGCCTCCCTTCCCCGAAGGGCTCAAAGTGGCGGACAACAAGGATAAAATAACATAATACATAATTTAAAACATATTAAAAACCTAATAATACGTTATTAACTATCAGGAACCATTTAAAACATAGGCAGATGGTGAGAGAAAACCCAACCCCCTCTCTCCCCCAACTGAGCCAACCGGAGGCCAGGTATGATCGAGTCACATTCAACCCAGCTGGCCAAATGCCCTGCGGAAACTCTGGAAGTCCTGCAGGGCCCTGGTCTCTCTAGGGAGCCTGTTCTACCAGAGGGGGGGGGGGCAGGGCCGTAAAAGCCCTGGCCCTAGTAGCGGCCAGCCGGATGTGTTTTGTGTCAGGGACCTCTAATAGGTTCTCCTCCGAAGACCGGAGGGACCTAGTGGGGCAATATGAGGAGATGCAGTCCCTCAAGTATGCAGGCCCAAGGCCACTTATAGTCATAAAAGTTAAAACCAGCACTTTGAACATGATCCGGAACTTGACAGGCAGCCAATGAAGATGGTACAGGTTCAGAGTAATCTGGTCCCGACTAGACGTCCCCATAAGGAGTCTGGTTGCCGCATGTTGGACGAGTTTAAGCTTCCGGATCACAGTCAAAGGCAGGCCAGTGTACAACAAGTTACAATAATCAAGCCTGGAAGTGACCGCTGCATGTGCTCTGACT